>NW_027514480.1:600000-900000 GCF_048772815.1 Callospermophilus lateralis
AAGACATACACAGGCTGAAGGTGAAAGATTGGGAAAATTTATACCATGCACACGGTCCTCGAAAGCAAGCAGGGGTGGCCATCCTCCTATCGAATAAAATCGACCTCAAGACTAATTTAATCAAAGGTATAAGGAAGGAATTTATATACTGTTAAAAGAAACCATTCACCGACAAGACATAACAATTATCAATATTCACACAGCAAATAATGGTGCTGCGACGTTCATAAAACAATTTATCCTCAAGTTCAAGAATCAAATAGACCACAATACAATAATTATGGGTGACTTCAACTCACCTCTCTCACCATTGGACAGATCCTCCAAACAAAAGTTGAATAAAGAAACTATAGAACTCAATATCACAATCAATACCCTATACTTAACTGACATATATAGAATATATCAACCATCATCAAGTGGATATACTTTTTTCTCACCAGCACATGGATCCTTCTCAAAAATAGACCATATGTTATGCCATAGGGCAACCCTCAGTAAATATAAAGGGGTGGAGATAATACCATGAATTTTTTGTGATCGTAATGGAATGAACCTGGAAACCAATGATAAAGAAGGAAGAAAAAATCATACATCACATGCAAAATGAAGAATATGTTACTGAATGATCAATGGGTTACAGAAGACATAAAGGAGGAAATCAAAAAATTCTTAGAGATAAATGAAAATACAGATACAACATATCAGATTCTATAGGACACAATGAAAAGAAGTTTTAAGAGGTAAATTCATCGCCTGGAGGTCATTCCTCAAAATAGAAAAACAAACAAACAAACAAATGAGCTCACACTTCATCTCAAAGCCCTAGAAGAAGAAGAGCAAAACAACAGAAAATGTAGCAGAAGGAAAGAAATAATTAAAATTATAGCGAAATTGAAACAAAAGAAACTATTGAAAAAATTAACAAAACTAAAAGGTGCTTCTTCAAAAAGATAAATAAGATCGACAGACCCTTAGCCATGCTAACGAAGAGAAGAAGAGAGAGAACTCAAATTACTAACATACGGGATGAAAAAGGCAATATCACAACAGATGCTACATAAATACAGAAGAAAATTAGAAATTATTTTGAAAAACTGTATTCCAATAAAATAGAAAATAGTGAAGACATCGATAAATTTCTTAAGTCATATGATTTGACCAGACTGAGTCAGGAGGAAACACACAATTTAAACTGACCAATATCAATGGATGAAGTAGAAGAAGCAATCAAAAGACTACCAACCAAGAAAAGCCCAGGAACGGATGGGTATACAGCAGAGTTTTACAAAACCTTTAAAGAAGAATTAATACCAATACTTTTCAAGTTATTCAGGAAATAGAAAAACTGGAAGCTCTGCCAAATTCATTCTATGAGGCCAACATCACCCAGATTCTGAAACCAGACAAAGACACCTCAAAGAAAGAAAACTACAGACCAATATCTCTGATGAACCTAGATGCAAAAATCCTCATTAAAATTCTGGCGAATTGGATACAAAGGCACATCAAAAAAATTGTGCACCATGATCAACTTGAATTCATCCCTGGGATGCAAGGAGGCTTCAATATATGGAAATCAATAAATGTTATTCACAACATCAATAGACTTAAAGATAAGAACCATATGATCATCTTGATAGATGCAGAAAAACCATTCAACAAAGTAGAGCATTCCTTTATGTTCAAAACATTTTAAAAACTAGGGATAACAGGAACTTACCTCGACATTGTAAAAGATAACTATGTTAAGCCTCAGGCTAGCATCATTCTGAATGGAGAAAAATTGAAGGCATTCACTTTAAAATCTGGAATAAGGCAGAGATATCCTCTATCACCACTTCTATTCAATATAGTTCTCGAAAAACTGACCAGAGCAATTAGAGAGATGAAAGACATTAAAAGCATAAAAATAGGAAAAGAAGAACTTAAATTATCACTATTTGTAGATGACATGATTCTATACATAGAAGACCCAAAAGGGTCTACAGAAAAAACTACTAGAACTAATAAATGAATGCAGCAATGTGGCAGGATATAAAATCAACATGCATAAATCAAAGGCATTTCTGTATATCAGCGACAAAACTTCTGAAACAAAAATGAGTCAAAACACTGCATTCCCAATTTCCTCAAAATAATTAAATACTTGGGAATAAACCTAACAAAAGAGGTGAAAGATTTATATAATGCAAACTACAGAACCCTAAAAAGAGAAATAGAATAAGATCTTAGAAGATGGAAAAATATACCCTGTTCATGGATAGGCAGAACTAACATCATCAAAATTGCTATATTACCAAAAGTTCTCTATAGGTTTAATACAATGCCAATCAAAATCCCAAAGGATTTTTTTTTTGTAGAAATAGATAAAGCAATCATGAAATTCAAATGGAAAAATAAAAGACCCAGAATAGCAAAAGCAATTCTAAGCAGGAAGTGTGAATCAGGCAGTATAGTGATACCAGATTTCAAACCATATTACAGAGCATTCATAACAAAAACAGCATGGTACTGGTACCAAAACAGGCGGGTGGACCAATGGTACAGAATGGAGGACACAGAGACTAATCCAAAAATCTACAACTGTCTTATATTTGATAAAGGAGCTAATGGCCTGCAATGGAGGAAGGATAGCATCTTCATCAAATAGAGTTGGGTAAACTGGAAATCCATATGCAACAAAATGAAACTGAATCCCCTCCTCTCGCCATGCACAAAAGTTAACTCAATGTGGATCAAGGAGCTAGATTCAAATCAGAGTCTCTGCGTCTGATAGAATAAAAAGTTGGCTCCTATCTACATATTGTGTGGTCAGGCTCCAAATTCCTTAATAGGACACCCATAGAATAAGAGTTAATAATAAGAATCAACAAATGGGACTTACTTAAACTGATTTTTTTTTCTTAAAGAGAGAAACAATAAGAGAGGTAAATATGGAGCCTACATCATGGGAACAAATTTTTAGTCCTCACCCTTCACATGGAGCCCTAATATCCAGAGTATACAAAGTATACAAAGATCTCAGAAAATTAGACAATAAGATAACCAATAACGCAATGGGCCAAGGACCTGAACAGAAACTTCTCAGAGGAGGACATAGAATCAATTAACAAGTACATGAAAAAATGCTCTCCATTTCTAGCAGTAAGAGAAATGCAAATAAAAACCACCCTAAAATACCATCTCAATCCAGTGAGATTGGCAGCCATTATGAAGTCAAACAACAACAAGTGCTGGCGAGGATGTGGGGAAAAGGGTACTCTTGTACATTGCTGGTGGGACTGAAAACTGGTGCGGCCAATTTGGAAAGCAGTATGGAGATTCCTGGGAAATCTGGGAATGGAAGCACCATTTGATCCAGCTATTGCCCTTCTCGGACTATTCCCTGAAGACCTTAAAAGAGCGTACTACAGGGATACTGCCACATCGATTTTCATAGAAGCACAATTCACAATTGCTACACTGTGGAACCAACCCAGATGCCCTTCAATAGATGAATGGATAAAAAAATGTGACTTTTATATACTATGGAGAATTACGCAGCACTAAAAAATGACCAAATCTTGGAATTTGCAGGGAAATGCATGGCACTGAGCAGATTATGGTTAGTGAAGCTAGCCAATCCCTAAAAAACAAATGCCAAATGTCTTGTTTGATATAATGAGAGCACCTAAGAACAGAGCAGGGAGGAAAAGCATGAAGAAAAGATTAACATTAAGCAGAAACATGAGGTGGGAGGGAAAGGGAGAGAAGAGGGAAATTGCATGGTAATGGAGAGAGACACTTATTGTTACACAAAATTACATATAAGAGGTTGTGGGAAAATAAACAAGGAGAGAAATGATTTAGAGTAGGTATGGTAGAGAGAGAAGATGGGAAGATAGGGGAGTGGGGATAGTAGAGTATAGGAAAGGTAGCAGAATACAACAGTAACTAATAGGGCATTATGTAAAAATATGGATGTGTAACTAATGTGATTCTGCAATCTGTATTTGGAGTAAAAATGGGAGTTCATAACCCACTTGAATCTAATGTATGAAATATGATATGTCAAGAGCTTTGTAATGTTTTGAGCAACCAATAAAAGAAAAAAAAAGTAGCAATATATATGCCAATAGAAATTCATCATGAAATGTATATAATCCACAGATCGAAAAATATTCATTTTACTGAACATGGATTCATGTATAATGTTTTTCAACTAGGAAGCTCACCCATAGGTTGAATTTTCAGTTCCAACAGCGTTTAGGAGGAGTGATCTCTTCTCTCAATTTGCATCTACCAATTCAGCCACCTCACAAGTGTATACGAGTGATATCAGGTAGAATTCTATATGTGCATATAAACATACATGTGCTGAATAGGCTACAGAGAAAGGGAGATAGGGATTCACATATTTGCTAATTTTAAAAACACATGTAGAACTATTTCAACAAAAAATTGACTAGACTTATAACTCCTACATTATATAATGCAAAAGGCAATTCCAACTATACACCATGCGTCCTTTGAACTGCTTGTGTTTCTTCTCTTTTTGGCTTATTTTTCACCATCATATTAGGATTATTAGTCAGAGACAAGTAGGGTATGGGTTATAGTGTCAGGGATTCAGTATTTCAAATGGAAATTGAAAAATGAATCCAATGTGTATGTAAATATGTGCTACACAAAAATCTTCCCACTCACATCCAGAACAATGCCTTGACATTACCTACGCCCCAAGTAAAACACAATTAGAGTAGAAAAGTGTGAAAATCTATGAATACAAATATGGAATGGAATATGCTCGGGAGTTCACAACCTTGGAGGTGGTAGAGGAGTTTCCAAAAGTAAAGGACAGGGTAAACACTCCACAAACAAGGAACTCTGCTGGCCTAAGAATTCTTGGGAAACGGCTTCTGAGGTTGGGCACTTGAAATATTTGTTGTTGTCATGAGCTTTAGCTTACTTTGTAGTGAGACCATCAAAGCTGGGTCTGCATCTATGTGACCGAAAGACATGGTTTCTTATATTCCAATGAACATGAGGCAGCAGTGCTCAATTCTCTCTTTGTAGCTAAACTGTGTCCATTGGAAGCTAAGTGTCTCCCGGTGGGGACTGTGAAGACATTTGGTCATCCTCCACTTTTCGTGGTATTTCTTGCTTCTGCACTGGGAATTTGGTATTTGCTTCACAAAACATAAAAAGTTCATCTGGGATACAGTGCTGGAGGGAGTTCTGTCACGTGTGGTGGGTCAGGGTCTGCAGGAGAATGCACCAACCAGGCTTCTATCCCACATAGCTTGCACCAATAACCATAGCAACCTGATTCTGAATATTGCCCTGAAAACTCTCCATTTAACAAGATGCCTTTACATATAAGGGTCTGATGTCTGCACTATATCAGTCACAAAAAATTTGGAAGCCAATGGCAGATTCACATGGCCCCAACATGATGTTTTATCACACACCTGCCCACCACTGCTCTAGCCCCCCTACTCAGCAGGCTCCAAATTACTGGTTTCTCTTGTTCTACACCATTTTAATGAAACCCAGTCAAAAACAAGGCACTGTCTGGTATACACATGATCAGCAACAGGACATCAAAAGTTTCTGCAGTGCCACCTGGTCATGGGAATTTCAAAAATTTCATGGTATTTATCTAGCAATTTTTCAAGGGTGAAGTTAGAGGCACTGTGGGTTTCAATTCATTCAGGAACCATTAAGAGTTGAGAAAGTTCATTTCAATGAAAGCTCTGGAGAACTCTCACAGTCAATGCTTCTCAAACAGTTGCCAAATGGTCTCCTAAAGCCAGGCCAATTGACATCTACAATGTGAGGTCCATGTGTGTTTTGACTCTCAAATATGGCTGCTAAGTCTTTCAGAATAAAATCATGTGATATCCTGGCTGAGATTCTCAGGCCTCTGTGGAAACCACCCTGGGCCTAGATCTCAGTTTCCAAGAGTGAGTCTCATGCGTGGCCTCCTAAAATCCCAACACAATTCATGGCAATACTTCTCTGAGGTCAGTTTCAGAACTCAGTCTCTAAGGGGAATCACACCAGAGTTCAAGCCCAGGTGGCCCCATCATCCCTTCCATCCGCCAAAAAATGACCACAATTAAAATCAAAACACTACCACAGGGCCATCATCTTCTTCCATGTAGACACTCATCATAACCTCTAGCTGGAGGTTTCTATGAGCCCAAGGTAGTGTCCGAATAAGCTCACTTGCCCCTCATTTGCCTAAAATCATGATGGCCTGGACACTCTTCCTGTGAACCAGGAATGATCAAATATTCCTGCTGTTAAAGTGTTCCACTTCTCCAATTTGAGGCCTACTGGCTGTAGGGTATAGATTCTTTATGTGATTTGGAGTCATGAGAAAACCCAAGCAAATATGGGCTAGCCTCTGCAGGGATTTCAAGAACTCATTTGACCCAAAGGATCCCTATTCTCACTTGATGGAGGTCAGGAACCTAAAACAAGAGGGCAAAAATATTCACCCACAATGACTGCTCTTTTGGCCATTTTAGTTTTGGAAACACATGGGATCTTTCTTTAGATCCATCAGGTGCTGAGAATCTAAGCCACAACCTCATACAAGGACAAGAGGCTGATTCAGACACATCCCAATCCAAATCAATTAAGCAAAGAGCCATTGGTGATGTCCATACATTTCCATATGAAAACAGTTTTCTTCAGGCTACACAAAGGGGTGGCCTGAGGCAAAGACCTTCCTGACATTCAGGGTAATAGAAATAGAAGTAAGCAAATGGCCCAAAGAAGGGTTTCTCCACTGAGACTTTACTGGTCACACTGAAATCTGAGTTTTCTTAGATGCTCCCATTCCCTTCAGCTATCCAGTACATGGCCATGTCACAGAACCTTGTGGTGTTACATATTTGGGAAACAAAACCATGAGTCTATTCTGGAGAGTGGCCAGAATTCATGAAGAAAACAGGAACTTTAGAAGATAATAGATGTTGCCCATCCATAAGGCAAGCTGCAGTCCATTCATTAATTGGGCAGTATGAATGCGGGGAAGCTTTCAACTAGAGACAACACATCCATTGATGCATTCTCTTTTCTAATGTCTACAACCACGGATACAGTGGGATACACAGACTTAGAAACACTCACCATGTCAAACGACTTACTAGAAACAGTCCACTCCAAACCAAACAAACCACCTTTCCTACCTATTCTCAGAACATGAGAAAAAACCACAAACTCACACCTACAACGGCAAAGGCACTTCCTTCCCCCAAATAGGTCTGTGACTATCCGGAGTGTCTTCTGACTGGTGGGCCATATTATGTTCCCCCAAAATGGCCTGTCCTGTTTCAGATCTGGTCTCCTTGGCCAACTCTGTGAAGTTGTCAGGAGCCAACGGTGAGCCACTACCTGCTTACTCAGGAAAGGCCCCTCTTCAGAGCTCTGCTGGCATTTGGCCATCCTCACATCAGTGGGTACCAAGAAAGACTGACTATGTCTTTGGGAAAAGCAAACATGTTAGCCCACTGGAACTGGGAGTGGGACTGGCTCTGCGTGCCTTCCTTCCTGGATCCCAGGTTCAGAGAATTCCATCACCAAGGAAGTGAAGTGAGGTCACTTCTTTCAGGAACAGAATATGCTCACTGCCTTGGTAACCACTTTGTGCTAACAGTTGCTTCCAGGGTTCCAATGAGATGGAGGCTGCCCCAACATCCTGTGACACATTCAGAAGTTAGAATGGTATATCAACCATAGGCACCAGGGAACAGCTCTCCACAGAGGCCTGGTTCAGTCCATCTTCTCTTTATTAAGAAGAGAGAGGCTGATTCAGACCATCAATTAATCCTGACCAGGTTGTTTGCCATGGAAGATGACTATTGCTCTCTCAGGTCCTACATAGCTGCCTATATCTTCTGCAAGGATCATTTCTCCATGGAACTTTGATGTTCTCAGCAGGTGGAAGATCATCTACATTCCTATATTGTAAGACCCACACTGTCCCTGCTCTTAAGTAAGTTATACTGAGGGAACAGTGTATGGTTAGGGTTAATAACTTGTTCAATTTGGGTTACAAATAATTCTGCGGGATGAATAATGGTATTGGCAAAATGCGATGTTTACAAGAGTATATATGTGAAACATAAGTATGAAAGCAGAAATCTAGGTAAGATTTGAAGCCCAGAAGGGCATTGGGGACTTGAGTGGGATACTTAGCTTTGAGTAATGTGCAGCACAGATGTCTCAGATAAATCAATATACACTGGCATCGTACCTTGTACCTTGGATATTGAATGTTGAAGAGAATATCCAGTCAAAAACCGATAGTCGGCAGGATTAGGAAGGTAGTTGGTAGGTTTAGAAAAAAGAGTGAGTATAGGATTTGGACCAAAAGTTCTTTAGCAATAGAATTTAGTGTAGAGAGTGTATGTAAATGTAAGCACATGTGAAGAGTCAGTCACAATGATGAACTGGGGAAAAATATAGGAAATCAGATATCAATAGAGACATTAGGAAATCAAGCAAAGTATAAATTGTGTGATAGGGTTAGACATTTTCAACAGGTTTGAAGTTGAATATATAATCTTAGGAAGAAACAAATATGTAGTCAAAAATAGAATTGATATTTGAGAGCATTAGGCAACCTGGACATGGATGTTTTTAGTAATCCATGCTCACTTTCCATTTATGCTTTGGTACAATTGTAAGTGTGACCTATGCTTTTTGTGTCCAGAATATTTCTGTAATAAAATGTGTATGTAGATCAGGTGACAATCGTATTTCTTCCACCAATTCTGGGAGCAATATTTTGAAGACTTACAAATTAGTATGGGGGTACAAATAGGTGTACCCTGTCTCTATGAATATAGACATAATGCATGAATAGACCATACTGTGAATAAATAATATAACTGGATCCACTTTAAATAATGAATTGAATAAATATCTGAAAATTTATAAGAAATTTTATATTGATATGCAATCATTCATTCCAACCAGTTATATATCTAACGATCATCTTAGGGTTACGGTTTATCATGAAGGGTGTGTGAGTTTTGGTTCAAAATTGATTATGGAAATAGAAAATAATATATTTGGAAAAAAGTCTCATGAATAGACCAGTCAAGAGACATAGAGGAATACATGTGTTCTGGAGCAGGAAGTGATTGAAAGTGAAACAAATGCCTATAAATTTGCTAACTAGTGAATAAAATATATATACTATGATGTGCATAAACTGATGAAATAGTAATGTACCAGTGTGGAATAAAAATTAATGTCAAAATACACATCATGTCCCATAGGAACCTACATGCATTAATGTTAAACTGGGTCAGTTAATGTACACATATTAGGATTTGTATGCACCTTTTACTGAAGTTAGTTTTCAGTACTAGGAAACAAATATGTATTTCGGGTGGATGAATATTTCTAAGAATAATCTTGTGAAAAGTTGATTATTAATCCACATACATGAACATGAATGAATTTAGGGAGTGTATATAAGACACATATATTTCATATTTTTAAAAATATGGAGAGTATATATATATATATATATATATATATATATATATATATATATATATATATATACACACACACACACACACACAAACACAGACATTAAAAAGTAGCAATATATATGCCAATCAAAATTCATCATGAAATATATATCATAAAGATGCAAAAACATTCATTTTAGTGAACATGGGTTTATGTATAATGTTGTTCCACTGGGAAGCTCACCCATAGGTTGAATTTTCAGTTCCAACAGCGTTTAGGAGGAGTGATCAATTCTCACAGTTTTTATCTGCTAAGTCATATATCTTACAAGGATGTACGTGTGATACCTTGTAGGATTCTATTTGTGCATATAAAAATACATGTGCTGAATAGGCTCCAGAGAATGGGAGACCGTAATTCACATATTTGTTAACTTTAAAACACATTGAGAACTATTTCAATTAAATATTGAATAGATTTATAACACCTACCCTTTATCATGCAAAAGGCAAGTCCAACTCTGAACTGCAAGTATTTATGTACTGTTTGGGTTACTTTCTTCCATCATATTAGGATTAGTAGTCAGAGTCTAGTAGAATATGGGTTAGTGTCAGGGATTCAGAATTTCAAATGGAAAAAAGGAAAATTAATCTTCCAACTCTCATCCAGAACAATGCCTTGTCATTACCTTCGCCCCAAGGAAGACACAATTAGAGTAGAAGAGTTACAAAATCTGTGATTACATTTCTGGAATCGAAAATGCTCAGGAGTGCACAAACTTGGAGGTGGTATAGGAGTTTCCAAAAGTAAGGACAGGGTACACACTCCACAAACATGAAGCTCTGCTTGCCTAAAACTTTTTGAGAAACTGCCAGTGAAGTTGGGCACTGAAATATAGGTTGTTGTCAGGAGTTAAGCTTCCTTTGTATTGAGACCCTCAAAGCTGGGTCTTCATCTATGTGACCTGGAGGACATCGTTTCCTATTTTCCAATGAACACGAGGCAGCAGTGCTCAATTCTCTCTTTGTAGGTAAACTGTGTCTCCCTGTGTGGACTGTGAAACAATTTGGTCATCCTCCACTTTTCGTGGTGTTTCTTGCTGCTGCACTTGGAGTTTGGTTCATGCTTCACAAAATACAAGGAGTTCAACTGGGAAACAGTGCTTGAGGTATTTCTGTCATGTGTGGTGGGTCAGGGTCTGCAAGAAAATTCACCAACCAGGCTTCTATCTCTCAAAGATTGCCCCCTTGTCCATAGCAACCTGATTCTGAACATTGCCCTGAAACTACGCCATATAACAAGATGCCTTTACATATAAGGGTCTGATGTCTGCACTCTGTCAGTTACAAGCCATTTGGAAGCCAATGGCAGATTCAAATGGCCCCACCATGATGTTTTATCACACACCTGTCCACCACTGCTCTAGGCCCACTACTCAGCAGGCTCCAAAATACTGGCATCTCTGTTCTAAACAATTTTCATGAAACCCTGTCAATCAAGGCACTGTCTGGTACACTCATGGTAAGCAACAGGACATCGAAAGTTTCTGCAGTTCCACCTGGTCATGGAAAATTCAAAAATTTTGTGGTATTTATCTAGCCATTTTTCAAGGATGACTTTGGATGCACAATTATTCAGGAACCATTAAATGTTGAGAAAGCTCATTTCAAAGAAAATTCTAGAGAACTCTCACAGGCAAGGCTTTCCAAAGAGTGGACAAAAGGTCACTTGAAGCCAGGACCATTGAGATCTACAATGTGAGGTCCTATGTCTTTTGACTCTCAACTATGGCTGCCAAGTCTTTCAGAATAAAATCATGTGATATCCAGGCTGAGATTCCCAGTTCTTTGTGGAAAGCCACCCTGGTCCTAGATCTCAGGTTCCAAGGGCGACTCTCATGTGTGGCCTCCTAAAATCCCAACACAATTCATGGCAATTCTTCTCTGAGATCAGTTTCAGATCTCAGTCTCTAAGTGGAAACACACCAGAGTTCAAGCCCAGTTGACCCAGTCATCTCTTCCAACCGCCACACCAATGACCAGAATTAAAACCAAAACACTCCCACATGGCCCTCATTTTCTTCCATATAGACACTCATCATAACCTTGGCTGGAAGTTTTTATGAGGCACACAGCCCAAGACAAAGTCAAAATAAGTTCCCTTGCCCTTCATTTGTCTAAAGTCAGTGTTTCCTGGACAACGTTCCTGTGAACCAGGACTGATCAAAGAGGTCTGCCATTAATACTGTTCTGCTTTTCCAATTTGAGGCATACAGACTGTCGGGTATAGTTTCTTTATGTGATTTGCAGTCATGAGAAAACCCAAGCACCTATGGGCTAGCCTCTGCATGGCTTGAAGAACTCAGTTGACCCAAAGATCCCTGTTATCACTTGATGGAGATCAGGAACCTTACAGAGGAAGGCAAGAGACTTCATCACAATGACTTCTCTTTTGGCCATTTTGGATTTTGATGCACACATGGGATCTTTCTTTAGATCCATCAGGTGCTGAGAATCTAAGCGATAATCTCACACTGCACTAAGAGGCTGATTCAGACATATCCCTTTGCAAAGCAATTAAGCCAGGAGCCACAGGTGATGCCCATTTATTTCCATTTGAAAACTGTTTTTTTCAGGCTTTGGAAATGTGTGGCTTTAGGCAAAGTCCTTCCTTTCATTCAGGGCAACAGAACAATAGGTAAGCAAAATACCAAAGCAGATTTTCTCCACTGAGACTTTCCTGGTGACACTGATATCTGAGTTTTCTGAGATATTCACCATTCTCTTCAGCTATCCAGTACATGGCCATGTCCCAGATTGTGGAGGAGATACATATCTTGAACACAAAACCATGAGCCTATGGGAGAGTGACCAGATTCAGTAAGATATCAGGAATGTAGGAAGGTAATAGGTGTTGCCCATCCATAAGGTAACCTGCAGTCCATTCATAAATTGGACAGGATGAATTCTGCGAAGAATTCTACTAGACAGGACACATCTATTGATGCATTCTCTTTTCTATTGTCTACAACCACAAATACAGTGGGATACCCAGACATAGAAACACTCACCTTCTCAAAGGACTTACTAGAAACAGTCCACTCCAAACCAAACAAACCGACTTTCCTACATTTTCTCAAAACCTGAGACAAAAATCACAAACACACAAACACACACACACACACCCACAAAGGCACCTTCTTTCCCCAAATAGGTCTGTGACTATCCAGAGCGTCCTCTGACTGGTGGGCCATACTATGTGTCCCCGAAATGGGCTGTCCTATGTCAGATCTGGTCTTCTTGGCCAAAACTGTGAAGTTATCAGGAGCCAGCGGTGAGCCACTGCCTGTTTTCTCAGGTAAAGCCCCTATTCAGAGCTTTCCTGGCATTTGTCCATCTTCAATTTAGTAGTTGCCAAGAAAGACTTACTCTATCCTTCTTAAATCCAAAAATTTGAGACCACTGGGACTTAGACTGGGACTGCTTCAGGGTGCCTGGCTTCCTGGATTCCAAGTTCAGAGTGTTCCATCAACAAGAAAGTGACATGGGTCACTTCGTCTAGAACTGAATGAGGTCACTGCCTTGGCAACCACTTTGTCCTAACAGTTGCTTCAAAGGGTCCATGAGATGGATCCTGCCCCTACTTCCTATGACACTTTCACAAGTTAGAATGGAATATCAACCATAGGCACCCGGGAACAGCTCTCCACACAAGCCTGGTTTGGTCCATCTTCTCTACATTAACAAGAGAGAGACTGCTTCAGACACACCCCTTCATCCTGACCTGTTTGTTTTTTTTTTTTGTCATGAAAGATGACTTTCGCACTCTCAGGTCCATCATAGCTGCCTACATCTTCTTTAGGGATCATTTCTGCATGGACCTTTGAAGTTCTCCGGAAGTTGAAGATCTCCTACATTCCTGTATTGTAAGACCAACTCTGTCCCTGCTCTTCTGTAAAGTTAGATTGAGGGAACAGTGTTTGGTTACAGTTAATAACATGTTTGATTTGGGTTAGGATCATTCTGCTGGATGAATAATGGTATTGGGAACCTGCAATATTTATAAGATTATATAGGTGAAATATATGAATGAAAACAGAAATCTCGGTAACATTTGAAGCCCAGAAGGGCATTGGGTCCTTGATTGGGATACTTAGCTTTTAATTATGTTCTGCAAAGATGTCTCAGATAAATCTATACACAATGGCATAAGATCTGATACCTTGGATGATTGAATGTTGAGGAGAACAACCATTCAAAGAGGGAGAGTCGGTAGGATTAGGAAGATAGTTGGTAGGATTATAAAAAAGTGTGAGTACAGCATTTGGACAAATAGTTCTTTAGCAATAGGTTTTCAGGTAGACAGAAAATGTAAATGTCAGCATATGTGAAGAGTCAGTCACAGTGATGAACTGGGGAAAATATGTAGGAAAGCAGATATCAATAGAGACATTAGGAAATCAGGCAAAGTATAAAGTGAGTGATAGCAAAAGACATTTTCAACAGGCTTGAGATTGAATATATAATCTTAGGAAGTAACAAATATGTAGTCACCAATAGGATTGACATTTGAGAGCATTAGGCAACCTGGACATGGGTTATTTTCATAATCCATACTCACATTCCATTTAGGCTTTGGTACAATCGTAAGTGTGACTTTGCATTTTGTGGCCAGAATATTACTGTGATAAAACGTATATGTAGATCAGGTGACATGAGTATTTCTTGCACCATTTCTTGGAGCAACATTTTGAAGGGGTATAAATTAGTATTGGGGGTACATATAGGTGTACCATGTATGTATGAATATAGAGATAATGCATGAATAGACCATACTGCGAATAAATAATATAACTTGTTCCAACTTTAAATAATGGATTGAATTGATATCTGAAAATACACAGGAATCTTATATTGATATACATACATTCATTCCAACCAGTAATACATCTAATCGTAATATTACGGTTGTGGTTTATCACCAAGAGTGTGTGAATTTTGCTTCAAATTTGATTACGGAAATCGAAAATAATGTGTTTGGAAAGAAATCTCATGAAATGACCACTCAAAAACAAGGAGGAATACATATGTTCTGAAGCAGGAAGTGATTGAATATGTTACAAATTTCTTTAAATTTGTGAACTTGTGGATGAAATGTATATTCTATAATGTATAAAAACTGCAGAAATAGTAATGTACCAGTGTTTAATAAAAATGAACGTCAAAATACACATCATGTTCCATAGGAATCTACTTGCATTGATGTTAAAGTGGGTCAGCTACTGTAAAAATATAAGGATTTGTTTGCACCATTCATTGAAGTAACTTTTTAGTACTAGAAAACAAATATGTATTTCAGGTGGATGAATATTTTTAAAATAATCTTATGAAAAGTTTAATATAAAACCACATACATGAACAAGAATGAATTTAGGGAGTGTATAATAGGACACATATATTTTATATTTTGAAAAATCTAGAGAGTATATATATATATATATATATATATATATATATATATATATATATATATACACACACACACACACAAAACACACACAGAGACATTAAATAGTAGCAATATATATGCCAATTAAAATTCATTGTGAAATATATATCATCCACAGATCCAAAATATTAATTTTACTGAACATGGATTTATGTATAATGTTTTTCAACTAAGAAGCTCACTCATAGTCTGAATTTTCAGTTCCAAAAGCATTAATGAGGAGTGATCTCTTCTCACACTTTGTATCTGCCAAGTTAGCCACCTCTCAAGAATATACGTGTGATACCTGGTAGGATTCTATATGTGCATATAAAAATACATGTGCTGAATAGGCTACAGAAAAATGGAGACAGGAATTCACATATGTGTTAACTTTAAAAACACATGCAGAACTATTTCAACAAAAAATTGACAAGATTTATAACTCCTACCCTATATCATGCAAAAGGCAAACCAACTATCCTCCATGCCTCCTCTGAAGTGCTACTATTTCTATTCTGTTTGGGTTACTTTTCTCCATCATATTAGAATTAGTAGTCAGAGTCTAGTAGGGTATGGGTTAGTGTCAAAGATTCAGCATTTCGAATGGAAAATTGAACAAT
Organism: Callospermophilus lateralis; assembly: GCF_048772815.1. Taxonomy (NCBI): domain Eukaryota; kingdom Metazoa; phylum Chordata; class Mammalia; order Rodentia; family Sciuridae; genus Callospermophilus; species Callospermophilus lateralis. The sequence continues at coordinate 615,594 of NW_027514480.1, forward strand.
GAATCCAATGTGTATGTAAATATGTGCTACACAAAATTATTCCCACTCTCATCCAGAACAATGCCTTGACAATTCCTTCACCCCAAGTAAGACACAATTAGAGGAGAAGATTTAGAAAATCTGTGAATAAATTTGTGGAATGCAATATGCTCAGGAGCTCACAACCTTTGAAGTGGTAGAGTAGTTTCCAAAAGTATGGGACAGGGTAAAAACTCCACAAACATGGAGGTCTGCTGGCCTAGAGATTTCTAGAGAAACTGCCTGTGAGTTTGGGCACTTGAAAAATATGTTGTTTTCAGGAGCTTTAGCTTCCTTTCTAGGGAGACCATAAAAGCTTGGTCTGGATCTATGAGACCTGGAGGACATGGTTTCTTATTTCCCAATGTACATGAGGCAGCAGTGCTGAATTCTCTTTTTAGGTAAACTGTGGCCACTGGGGAATAAATGTGTGCCAGTGTGCACTGTGAAGCCATATGGTCATCTTCCATTTTCGTGGTGTTTCTTCCTGCTGCACTGGGTGTTTGGTATTTGCTTCACGAAATACAAAGAGTTCAACTGGGTCACAGTGCAAGAGGAAGTTCTGTCATGTATGGTTGGTCAGGTTTTGCAGGAGGATCCAAGAACTAGGATCCTATCCTACATATCTTGCCCCCTTGACAATAGCACCCTGATTCTGACCAATGTCCTGAAACCTCTCCAAATAACAACTTGCCTTTACATGGAAGGTTCTGCTGGCTGCACCATGTCAGTCACAAGGCATTTGAAACCAATGGAAGATACACATGGCCCCACCACAGATGTTTTATCACATACCTGCCCACCACTGCTCTAACCTACTACTCAACAGAGTCCAACTTACTGGCATCTCTGTTCTACACCATTTACATGAAACCCAGTCAATCAACGCACTGTCTGGTATATTCATGATCAGCAACAGGACATCAAAAGGTTTTCCAGTGCCACCTGGTGATGGGAAATTCAAAAATTTCATGGTATTTATCTAGCCATTTTTCAAGGATGAAGTTGGAGGCACTGTGAGTTTCAATTCTTTCAGGAACCATTAAATGGTTAGGAAGCTCATTTCAATGAAATCTCTGGAGAACACTGACAGGTAAGGCTTCCCAAAGAGTGGCCAAAAGATCATATGATGTTATGCCCATTTAGGTCTACTTTGTGAGGTCCATATGAGTTTTGACTCTCAACTATGGGTGCCAAGTCTTTCAGAATAAAATTTGTGGTATCCTGGCTGAGAGGCTCAGTGCTCTGTGGAAAGCCACCCTGGGCCTAGAACTCAGTTTCCAAGGGCAACGCTCATGCCTGGCTTCCTAAAATCTCAACACTATTTATGGCAATACTTCTCTGAGGTCAGTTCCAGAACTCAGACTCTAAGGGAATCACACCAGAGTTCAAGAACATGTGGACCAAGTCATCTCTTCCAACCGCCACCCAAATGACCACAATTTAAACCAAAACACTCCAACGTGGCGCTCATCTTCTTCCATATAGACACTCACAATAACCTATGGCTGGAGTTTTCCATGAGGGGCACACCCCAAGACCGTGTCCAAAATAAGCTCTCTTACACCTAATTTGCCTAAATTCAGGGTGGCCTGGACACCCTTCTTGTGAACCAGGAGAGATTAAGTAGGCCTCCCGTTAATACTGCTCCGCTTCTTCAATTTGAGGCCAAATGACTGTGGGGTTTGGATTCTTTATGTGAATTGGAGTCTTGAGAAAACCCAAGCAAATATGGGCTAGCCTCTGCAGGGCTTTGAAGAACTCATTTGACCCAAAGGATCCCTAATCTGACTTGATGGAGGTCAGGAAAGTTACAGAGGAAGGCGAGAGACTTCATCCACAAGGACTGCTCTTTTGGCCATTTTGTTTTTGGATGTAAACATGGGATCTTTCTTTAGATCCATCAGGAGCTGAGAATCTAAGTCACAGCCTCACACAGGGTAAATAGGCTGATTCAGACACATCCTTTCCAAAGCAATTAAGCAAAGAGCCACAGGTAATGCCCATTCATTTCCATTTGAAAACTGTTTTCTTCAGGCTTCAAAAAGTGGTGGACTGAGGAAAAGACCTTCCTGACATTCAGGGCAACAGAAGAATAGGTAAACAAAAGGCCCCAAGCAGGGTTTCTCCACTGAGACTTTCCTGGTCACACTGATATCTGAGTTTTCTGAGATGCTCACCATTCCCTTCAGTACATGGTCATGTCACAGAGCTTCGAGGTTGTACATATCTTAAACAGAAAACCATGAACCTATTCTGGAGAGTGGCCAGAATTCAGGAATAAAACAGGAACTAAGGAAGATAGCAGGTGTTGCACATCAATAAGGCAAGCTGCAGTCCATTCATAAATAGGGCAGGATGAATGCTGTGAAGCTTTCTACTAGACAGGACATATTCATTGATGCATTCTCTTTTCTAATGTCTACAACCACGGACACAGTGGGATACACAGACATAGAAATTCTCGCCTTGTCAAACGACTTACAAGAAACAGTTCACTCCAAACAAAACAAACTGCCTTTCATACCTATTCTCAGAACATGAGACAAAACCACAAACCCACACCCACACAACAAAGGCAGCTCCTTTCCCCAAGTAGGTCTGTGACTATCCGGAGTGTCCTCTGACTGGTGGGCCTTACTATGTTCCCTGGAAATAGCCTGTTCTGTCTCAGATCTGGTCTTTTTGGCCAACTCTGTGAAGTTGTCAGGAGCCAGCGGTGAGCCACTGCCTGCTTTCTCAGGAAAGGCCCCTCTTCATAGCTTTCCTTGCATTTGGCCATCCTTACATCAGTAGGTCCCAAGAAAGACTGAGTCTGTCCTTGGTAAATCAAAATAAGTTTGACCACTGGGACTGGGACTGGGACTGGCTCTGGGTGCCTGGCTTCCTGGATTCCAAGTTCAGAGAGTTCCATCACCAAGGAAGTTAGGTGTGGTCACTTCCTTTTGGAACTGAATGAGGTCACTGCCTTGGCAACAACTTTGTCTTAACAGTTGCTTCCAAGGTCACCATGAGAAGGATGCTGCTCCTACTTCCTGTGACACTTTCACAGGTCAGAGTGGTATGTCAACCATAGGCATGCAGGAGCAGCTCTCAACACATGCCTGCTTTGGTACACCTTCTCTACATTAAGAAGAGAGTGGCTGATTCAGACACATCCCTTCATCCTGAGCAGGTTGTTTGCCATGGAAGACTTTTGCTCTCTCAGGTAATTCGTACTTGCCTACATCTTCTCCAGGGATCATTTCTGCATGGACCTTTGAGGTTTTCAGCAGGTGGAAGATCCTCTATAATTCTGTATTTTAATACCAATTCTGTCCCTGCTCTTCTGTAAAATTAGATTGAGAGAACAGTGTATGGTTAGGATTAATAACAGGTTCAATTTGGTTTAGAAAGGAAACTACACAGTTGAGCAAACAGGGTCCCAACGTTAGCAATAATATGAGGATTTTTAATGGACCGGCCATGGCAGATAAAAGCGTAGTTAATCAGGTCACTATGTGAACCAAGACTCAAAGCTCCCTTTTGGGGCCTCTGTCTCTCTTTGACGCTCTTCAAGTCGTTTTCTTAATTTACTCATAGATTCTTTTACAACTCCAGTATTGTCGGCATAAAAACAACATTCTTCCCTCAATGCAAGCAAAAAGGCACCTTTCTCTCATAAAGAGGAGGTCCAACACTCGCCTGCTTTGTAAAACAACTTCAGAAAGAGAGAGGTTAAAATTCCTGTAAAGCTGTGATGTCGGTTTTTAATGTCTTTAAACTTTGGCATATTTCTGCTTCTAATTGTGTCTTTGTTGTGTCTCATGGACTAGCCCACCCCTTCAGCAACTATTATTTCTAATAGGATGGCTAAAGTGAGGGATACAGGTTCCCAGTGGAACCGGGTTGTATGCCCCCCTAGTTGATCTTTAAATGAACCTAAGTCATGATAGAGAACTCTGGAAAACATCTGCATCATTACATAATTAATCACATATATTGACCATTTTATGAAAACAAAAATAATGTTAAAGTGTATAGAATTATACTGTTGTAGGGACGGACAAGGAAAGGGACCTAAGATAGCACCAAACACAGGAAAACAGTCTTATTTGGTTGCATCCGGATTTAGAGGGCATTGCTTCTGTTGTAATCAATTAATCCCCTGAAGCCCAAGTTTCGGTAGTTTTAGAATTTGTACCCAACATGTAAGGGAAGTGGCTCAGAAGTTCACAGTCTGTAGAAATTCACAGAAATCAGTTTTTGTTTTTGTTTTTGTTCCTCTGTTCTGGGCAAGTTAACTTTTCAAAGACACCTTGGAAAGGGAGAGCTTTTTTGTCTCTTTTTTTCTCCCTGCCAGCTGTCACCATGAAGCCCAATTGGTAACTTTTTTATCTTAGAAATCTAGCCATCTCTGTGAATCCCCAGCTCAAGGCCAGAGGCCTTGTTCACATATTTTGTGAAAATCTAGTAAGGCGGTGTCAAGCTTAGGGGTGGTGATTTTTTCAGCGAGTGGCCAAGTAGAACAGGGCAACACGAAAAGTGGAAGTTCATCTACATTGAACTCTTTCAGAGGGACTCCTTTGCTGAAAGACCTAATGTAAGCCTCGGTGAAGACTTCTGGAGAAGGTTATTTAAGACATATCTATGGACCTGGTACAGAGGGGGAAGACGGGGAAGGCGAGGCTGAGAGCAGCTCCGGGATCTGAGAATGAGGAAGATGAGATGTAAAAGAATAATGGAAAAGGGGTTTGGGATTTTCCTAGAACAAAACTTGAGCAGTAGAACAGGTAGAGCAGAGGTGAAGATGGGAGTGAGTATTCCAAAAAGCCTGTGAGGGACTTTAAATTCTTAGTAACCTGTTTTCAGTGATGACAAAGCAACTTTAAAGGCTATTTTTATTACATCTTGGATAGGGGTCTGAGGGCTCTTCTCAGCTGGTTTGAGCTTTGGTTTAGCTTCTTAGAGGACTTGGTGGGACCTAGTGCAGGCACAGACAGAAAAAGAGAGGAGTGAGTGAGTGGAGGGGTACCTTGGTACCTGCTACCTCAGCAAGGGGGCAATGGTCTGAGAACTGGCGGAGGTTTGGGTTTTTGATGTAGTAATTGGAGGGAAGAAATCAGGTTGCTGAGGTGGGAGTGACAGCAGAGAGTCTAGAGCAGAAGGCTGAGGGTGAGGAACTATTGGAGAAGCATAGTACAGGATGTGAGTGAAGGAGGGAAAAGGATTCCACATAGGGGAATTTTCCCCTTTTGAGCACTTGCCGAAGTTAAAAATGTCACGCAGAATTTGAGGATCTAGAGAACCCTCTGGGGGCCATAGTTTTTGGTTGTCTAATTGGTTATATGGCCAATGCTGTGTACTGAATTTGATGAGGAGTTTGGGTTCCACCAGGCAGCCCCGGTATGCTCACATCCCCATGAATTACACAAGAATTTGGCTTTCCCCCCACACAGCCATGGCTGTTTGTGGCTTTGATAGTCCGTCGGGCATATATAGTAATCTAGGCTAACCAACCTGAATCTGGCTCGCGTTTCCGTGCATCCATAATGTTTGTTTCAATTATCTATGGTATGGAAGGGATTTAATGGAACTTTAGTGGGATCCTCTTCATTGGGGTTATCTCAATAGGAAAGACCTAAACCAAGCTGAAAAATGTCTGGGTGGAGAGATAGCCACCAGGTCCCTAAGGGGGCTGTATGCGAGATAGACCATACTTCTTGTCTAGTAGGATTTCAGATCAGCCTTCACTGTTGAACAGGCTGATGAGGGTTAGGAGTACTGGTGGCCAAGGGGAGAGTCTATAGTCTTGTCCACATAGCGAATACGCAATTTGAAAGGTTACCAGTTTTTTCCAGTTTCCAACCAGAGTCTGGACACAGCGAAGGCTTGAGATGAGAGGCATGAATCCAAAAAGTGATTCTGTCTACTTTTATGCCTGTAGGTGTTATAAGTAGCACCTGGTATGTTCCTTTCCAGCGGGGTTCTAGGGATAACACCTGATGTTGTCTTATGTTGACGAAGTCTCTTACTTGATATTGATGTGGAATCCCCTCGTCCCCAGGTTGGTAGGCAGTGGCCAGCTGTTTCCACAGTTATCACTGAGTTCTTTCAATGGCTTTAAGTCTGTCAAGCAAGGGGTGTGGAAGGGATTGTTAGGCCTTAGAGTTGGGGATTAGGTCCCTTACTGGATGATGGGCATCATAGAGAATTTCATAGGGGGTGAGGTTACACAAAGAAACTGAGGGAGTATTTCTCGCATGAAACAGTGCATAAGGCAGGAGCATAGTCCAATCTTTTATGCCGGTCTCTAAGCTTAATTTTGTTAAGGTTTGTTTAATGGTTCTATTTATTTTTTCTACCTCTCCTGAGGTCTGGGGTATATAAGCATAATGTAACTTACAATTAATCCACACTTGACTTACCTGGGCCATGAACACAAGTCCATTATTAGACCCTATTATCTTAGACAGACCGTATCTTGGAAAAATATCTTCCAGGATCTTCTTGAGAACCATTTGCGCCGTTTTTTTTTTTTTCTGTGTGTGTGTGTGTGTGTGTGTGTGTGTGTGTGTGTGTGTGTGTGTGTGTGTAAGGCTTCAATCCATCCTGAGAATGTATCCACAAAGACTAGGAGATATTTAAGTCCATACCTTGCTGGCTTAATTTCAGTAATGTCCACTTCCCAGAATTGTCCTTGTCTGGTTCCTCGTAGGTGCTTTCGTCTAAGAAACTTGGAAGGGTAAGCATTAAACAATTGACTGACCCGACAGGCTTTTGTTACCAGTTCAATTATTTCCTTTCGCTGTGCGTCAGTTAGTGGAAAACTCTGTTCTTAATCCTACAGGAATGCCTGCAGTTTCTTTGAACCAAGGTGAGTGAGTTGATGTACATTTTTAACGTAGTGTAGGGCTTTCTGTAATTGCAGGCTGAGCTCAGTAAAGTTGAGGCGTTCAATGTCAGTGTCCTTAGATGTTATCTAAAACTTCCTGGTACTTAGGGGTCCATTGGAATTGGGCATCTCCCTTTAACAGCGGGTATAAAGGAGCAGCTAAGGACTCAAACCCATTTATCCATAACCTGCAAAACCCAGCAATCCCAAGAAACTCTTAGTTGTCTGCTGTAAGATGGGCTTGGTATCTGCTCAATGGTTTGTTTTCTGGGCTCAGTGAGCCATCGTTTACCACCCCTAAGGAAATAGTCGAGGAAGATTACTTCTTGCTGGCAAATTGGGCAATTTTGGCCGAAGCTCTATACCCGAGTTGAGCAAGCTCGGATAATAGTGCTTGGGTCCCAGTTCAGTTTTCCTTGGTGTTGGATGCCAGTAGCAGGTGATCCACATATTGAAGCTGGGTGAATTCGGGGTGTGTAGTTCTGAAATTGTTGAGATCTCTGTGAAGGGCTTCATCAAAGAGAGTGGGGGAGTTTTTGAACCCCTCTGCGAGTCTAGTCCAAGTTAGTTGACTAGACTTTCCGGTTTCTGGGTCTACCCACCCAAAAGCAAACAGCAACTGACTATCTTTATGCAGAGGCAAGCAAAAGAAAGCTTGTTTTAAGTCCAGAACAGTATACCATTTCTGCTCAGGGTTCAGAGTGCAAAGCAGATTGAACAGATTAGGTACCGTGGGGTAAATGTCCTGCACTCTGTTGTTGATCTCTCTTAGGTCTTTAACAGGGTGATAGTCCCTGGTTCCTGGCTTTTTCTTCTAATAGCAGGGGAGTGTTCCAGGCCAATTGACAGGGCCTTAGGACCCCTAAGGCCAGATATTTCTGAATATAGGGCCTTATCCCATCTTTAGCTTTTTATGCTTAGAAGATATTATTTGACATTGATTGGGGAGGCTGAGGTTTTTAAATCCACTGTTATTGGAGGTTGTTTCACGGCCAGGCCTAACACAGCAGTTTTTGCCCATGCATCTCGGTAATCTGTTATCCATTTCTGGGGTAGCTTGCATGTTTGATCAGTCTTGGGGGGTGTGAAGAGTGGACGTTCATCTTCTACTAATATAGTGAAAGCCATGACTATAGGAGTTTTTACTGAAGGATTTAGAAATTTCATTTGGGGGCCTTCAGGGTTAAAAGTTATTTTGGCCCAGAGCTTGGTGAGCAGATCTCTGCCCATCAATGGGTGCGGGCATTCTGGGATTACTAGGAAGGAGTGATGGATTTTTCCTTTCCCCAGGTCCATGGTCCTCTTAGAAATCTAAGCCCGATATTTACTGCCGTTAGCCCTTTGAACTACAGACCTTTTATTTGATAGACGGCCCAATGGGGCCTTAAGGGCTGAGTATACTGCTCCTGTATTCACTTCAAAGTTTACTGGGGTCCCCTACACTTCAAATCTTACCCTGAGCTAGGGGAAAGAATCTGAGCCCCAACTTTCTTAGTCATCCCCCAGAGTCAGAATGGCTGGCTGGCATGTCTGTCTCTTTATAGGGCACTCTTTGGCCCAGTGTCCTTTTTTTTACAGTAGGCACATTGATCTGAGGCCAGGGTGGCCTGTGGCACGGGCCCAGGTATCGCTTCCTGTCACCTTATGTCTTAATTTCTGGCCTCTTTCTTGTTGTGACCAGGATCTTAGTCAATGCCTTAGTCTTTCTTTTGCTTCTCTCATCCTCCCTCTGCTCCCTTTCTTTTTCCCTGTTTCTCTCTTATAGTATACTTTTTCGGCTTCTCTGACTAAATCTCTCTTTTAACTTTTTTTTTTTTAATATCCATGGCAGCTTCAACAATTAAGGCCATCGTGACAGATGCCTTTTGATCTGCTGCCTGAGGATCGAAAGGAGTATATCTCTTATATGCCTCCATAATTCTCTCTAGAAACATAGAGGAAGATTCATCAGGCCTTTAAATAATTTCTCTTACCATGGCCAAATTAGTTGGTCACCTAGCGGCCCCTTGGATACCCGCAATTAGAGCCTGGCAATAATTGGACAGATGCTCCCTATCTTCAAAGGTGTTGGGGTCCCAGTTGGGTTGGTTAAAGGGGAAGGCAGCTTTTATTATATTGGGAAGTTGTGTTGGTCACCCATCAGGTCCGAGGATATTTTTTTCTAGCTTCCAGGAGGTTTTTCTCTCATTCCTCTGTCATGAAGAGAGTCCCTAGGAGTTGTTGGCAGTCATTCCAAGTAGGCAGGTGTGAAAACGTTGGCGAGTTCTCTGAGTTTTTTTAGCCGGGCCAGCTTCCTCCAGGGAAGGAGGCGCTGTGTGTGTCATGGGACAGTCATCTGGAGGGCGCTGGGCCATTCTGGCTTCCTCGAATGGTGGAGAGGCTGAGTCAGCAGCAGGGGAATTACTTACAGGGTTTTGGGGGTTGGGGGACAAGGGCAGAGGATAAGGACGAGTAGAGTCTTGAGACTCAGGGAGAACAGAGGGTGGAGGTTGAGGAACAGAGAGTTTGAGAGATAGAATCATAGGGGAAGGAGTAGGAGTGGGTGCAGGGACAAGGAAAGGCTTCACCCATGGAGGAGGAGATTTGCAGAGGTCCTGACAAGTTAAGATATATGGCTATTGATCTGGATGTCTATGTGGCCCCGGCTGAAAAACAATATCTCAGACTTTTCAAATTAGTGCGAAGTAGAAACATCCTTCTAGAGGCCATCCGACTACAAAGGTGGGTTATTCTGAGACACAGAATCTGCCAGGTCTGGTGTTTTAATGAAAAAGAAAGATTGTGAGCCCTTAAGCAGACTTTGGTCCAGTGATTAAGGGTCAGGGACAGAGGCATTGAAGTGCTCTGTCCCATAATGAAATATACACAGACAGTGAAAGCAACAACACATGACACAGACAAGACAAGACAATAAAGACAGGCAATGGACGTCCAATACTGAGACCAGGACTGAGTAGCCGGCAAAACCTGATGGGCTGGCAATTCCGAATCTGAAAGAAAATATCACTGAGTCGAGGAGACTATGGTTCCTTGATTTCCCGAGTCCATCCCCCAGGGACATGGCCTGTGGCTCTGTGACATGTGTGTCAGCCACCGTGGGAGAGAGCTCACGCTCTTTACCAATAGCCATTTTGTCAAACCCTAACCTGAATCCTGAAACCAGAAAGAGTGGCCTTATTTACCCCCAGAGCATCCCGTTGGGGGTCTTTCATCTGCAGCTGCCGGATCTCACTGGGGCCACCAGAAGTAAAGGTCGGGTGAGCATCGATGAAAGAGACCACCAAGAGACTGTCTAATGCAACAGCAAAGGGTTTATTGGGAGTGCGGCATGCAAGGGCTCAGAGCTCGCTTGAACAGAGCAGAGAGCCCTGAGAACAGCTTAAGAAGTGCTTATATATTTTCCTTGGAGAGGGCAGGGAGGGAAGTTTATTGATGGGTAAGGGCGAGTGGGCGGTTTGCGTGCAAATGGTTGATGGAGTACATTCTGCAGTTTGGCAGTTGGGGGCAGCACATTCTGGGAACAAGAAGAGCAAACAGTTCTCAAGATTTAAACAGTGTTTTATTAAGCATACAGAAAAACAGGAAGTGACAAGTACCTATTTTATTAACCTTTCAATATAAGTATGAAAACAGAAATCTAGGTTAGATTTGAAGCCCAGAAGTTCATTTGGCCCTTGATTGGTATACTTAGATTTGAATTACGTTCCGTAGAGATGTCCCAGAAATATGGATATACAATGACTCAGGACCTTGTACCTTCTCAGAGGTCAGTTCCAAAACACAGTCTCTAAGGGGAATCACACCAAAGTTCAAGACAAGATGGACTCAATTATCTCTACCAACCACCACACAAATGACCACAATTAAAACCAAAACACTCCCAAATGGCACTCATCTTCTTCCAAATAGACACTCATCATAACTTCTGGCAGGAGGATTCCATGAGAGGCGCAGCACAAGACAGTGTCCCAAATAATCTCCCTTTCCCCTCATTTGCCAAAAGTCAGAGTGGCCTGGACACCCTTCCTGTGAACCAGGAGTGATCAAATATGCCTGCCATTAATACAGCTCTGTTCTTCAATTTGAGGCCTACTGACGGTGGGGTTTAGATTCTTTATTTGAATTGGATTCATAAGAAAACCCAAGAACCTATGGGCTAGCATCTGCAAGGCTTTGAAGAACTCAATTGACCCAATGGATCCCTTTTCTCACTTGATTGAGGTCAGGAACCTTACAGAGGAATGCGAGAGACTTCATCAACAATGACTGATTTTGTGGCCATTTTGATTTTGGATCCACACATGGGATCTTTCTTTAGATCCATCAGGTGCTGATAATCTAAGCCACAGGCTCACACAGAGCCAAGAGGCTGATTCAGACACATCCCTTTACAATGCATTTAAGCAAAGAACCACAGGTGATGCCCATTCATTTCCGTTTGAAAACTGTTTTCTTCAGGCTTCACAAAAGCGTGGCCTGAGGCAAAGACCTTCCTGACATTCAGGGCAACAGAACAATAGGTAATCAAAAGGCCCTTCGCAGGGTTTCTCTACTGAGACTTTCTGGGTCACAGTGATATCTGACTTTTCTGAGATGCTTGCCATTCTCTTCAGCTATGCAGTACATGTCCATGTCACAGTGCTTGGAGGTGGTACATATCGTGGATGCAAATGCATGAACCTATTCTGGAGAGTGGCTAGATTTCAGGAAGAAAACAGGAACTTAGGAAAATAGCAGGTGTTGCCCATCGATAAGGCAAGCCCTAGTGCATTCATAAATTGGGCAGGATGAATGCTGGGAAGCTTTCTACTTGACAGGAAACATCCATTGATGCATTCTCTTTTCTAATGTCTACAACCACGGACACAGTGGGATACACAGACATAGAAACACTCGCCTTGTGAAACAACTTACTAGAAACAGTTCACTCCAAACCAAACAAACCGACTTTCCTGCCTATTCTCAGAACATGAGACAAAACCACAAACACACATCCACACCCACAAAGGCACCTCCTTCCCCAAGTAGGTCTCTCACTCTCCAGAGTATCCTCTTACTGCTGGGCCATACTATGTTCCCCCGATATGGCGTTTCCTGTCTCAGATCTGGTCTCCTTGTCCAACTCTGTGAAGTGGTCAGGAGCCAGCTGTGAGCCACTACCTACTTTTTCAGGAAAGGCCCCTCTTCAGAGAACTCCTGGCATTTGGCCATCCTCACATCAGTAGGTACCAAGAAAGACTGACTCTGTCCTTGCTAAATCGAAGCAAGTGAGACACTGGGACTGGGACTGAGACTGACTCTGTGTGCCTGGCTTCCTGGATCCCAAGTTCAGAGAGTTCCATTACCAAGGGATTGAAGTGAGGTCACATCCTTCAGGAACTGAATGAGGTCACTGCCTTGGCAACCACTTTGTCCAAACAGTTGCTTTCAAGCGTACCATGAGAAGGAGGCTTACCCTATTTTCTGTAGCACTTTCACAAATTAGAATGGTATATCAACCATAGGCACCAAGGAACCGCTCTCCACACAGGCCTGATTTGGTCCATCTTCTTTATATTTGGAAGAGAGCCTTTAGTCCAGGGAGCACTGCAGTGAACCTCTGCACTAAAACTATTAGCAAGCACCTGATGGAGGACGCCTCCATAGGTAAGTGGCTCCTTTATAACATCTGATATCTGGTTAAGGGAGATCTCTTCTGATGACAGAGATGTGGCACGGGGAGGCTCACATATACTTCTGTCCAGGACAGTAACGAGAATCTTTCTGTCCTCTGTTCTGTTCTGTAGGGAATTCCTCTGGAACTGTAGAGAGGTGCCGACGGGCACGCATGCGCTCCTACCCTGGAGCTTTAGCAAGATGTTGCACTCTTGCCCTGTTTCTGTGTTTAGGCGCTGGGTTTCTGTTTTTTTTGTGTTCTGTGTTCTATTTTTTGGTTTTTTGTTTGTTTGTTTTTGTTCGTTTTGTTGTGTGATATTGGTGGTAAAAACTTAAGTATATTGAACATGAAAATCAGAAATAAAGAGATTAAGCCTGACACCCCTTTGGACTGTGTTTTAAGGAACTGCAATGAACTTTATCCCCCATTGTAAAGCAGGATGATAGAAGCCCCTAGCTGGCTGCCTGGAGCACACCCATTGCAGAGGGCTATGCCTCCTGGGGACCTAAGAACTGAGTATCTCCCAGGTTAACAAGTGAAACTCCTTTAAAACCCCTTGTCCCTCCAGATAAAGAGAGTCACAACTTTGGCAGAGTCCCCTGTGTTTCTCCTTTGTTAGCCAAGCAATAAAACTCCTTTTTTCTTTTTCTCAAAACCCAGTCCTCATTATTAAATTTGTATTAATTGGCTTCAAGGTCAGGAACCAAACTTTAAGTTACAAATCTTGTACCCCCCCTCCGCCCCGGAACTTTGTGAGAGCTATCTACTGAAATGTTAGGAGATAGAGCATGCTTGATGTGGAACTGAATCAGAGGAGCTAATCCTGTATGTAAAAGGGGAAACTGAGGGACTCCCAGCAGCTGCCAAAGCCCTGTTGATTCAGGGAATTACCTCCTTCCTTCCCTGCACTGTAAGGATTATGCCACCTCTGTCTTGTTAAAAAAAGAGAAAAAGAAAAAGGTGACACTAAATGCAGTAAAGTCACCATGGAGACACTTTATTTTACATTTCAGGTTGCCCTTCTGTGAAAACATCTGGTCCCCTTGTGGGGACATCTATGGTGCCACTGCTGTAGGAGATTTTTCTCTTATCTGCTCTGGTTTAAAGGGTTCTGTCTGACAGCCATAGTCTGGACCTCCTTTCTGTCTGTATTGTGTCTTAGTTTCTGGCCCTTTAAGACATCTGCAATAATGTGTTGATATTATAAATTGTTTTTGGGGAATGATCTTAGCTGAATGTGTGTCTAAATGATGATGTTTTATTTTAACAATCTGGTAACTGAATGGGTTTTTGAAGCATTGCACAATCTTGGAGTAAAAAGTCGGGTTTAGGTAATTGTTTAGTTTATGATTTCAGATAATTCATGCCAGAGAACTTAAATACTTAGGATGGATAACTGAAGAACTCTACTTCCAAGTTGGCAAGAAACTTCCCAATCATACGGTCTTTTTTTTTTTTTTTCACCAATTTTGAATTGGGTAGCCTGGGAAAATGTCACTGTGTGTACCAGTGCATTAATTTGGACATAAATAGTAAATCATAGTATGGTGTCTGTTGACAAAACAAGATGTAAAGATATAAAATTTTGTGAATTGTATCTTAAACTTGTATCATAATTTTCAACATCTGAACCTGAAAATTATGGTTAAAATGCCTTAGTCCTGAGATGTCTGTTCAGAATAGCAGTTTTTTTGCTGCTCCTTCCAGACCTCAGCCATGACTTATGTTGAAATGCAAATGAAAGAAGCCTGCAAGCTTTGTAGGAGAGTGATTTGAGGTCTAAGGGAAAAAAAAGGTAAATTGTATGTTATTTACTAATTACTGGCAAGTCATTTTTTCTAGGACTCTTATTTTTTTTCTTAGATACTTTATGTTTTTTGACCTCATGATTTTGAGCATACAGACCTAGGTTAATGTTTTTCTGATCAGTTCTATCTTTGACCAACTGTGGACTTTTTGAAATATTGCAATAAAGATTTCAACTACGAAAAGCTACAAGGCCTTTACTATTATTATGTGTGCACAAATTGTTATGTGTTGTATGTCTATATATACATATATCCGTATATCATATATATGATACACAAATTAACATATATAAGGAGCGCTCATAAAAAAATAGCGCTCGTAAAAACAAATTTTAAAAAAGTGGATCCAAAGATCTTAAATTCACGTGATTTAAATGTTTCAATTTAAATTGGATAAAGAGATAAAAACAAATGTCTTTAAATTTAAGCTTACAAAGTTTTCTAGGTGTTCAAACATCTAACAAAATATTAACATCTACAAAATGTCTAATATGCCTTGGCTCTAGTACCTTTCCTTCAACATAAAAATGGTTTACACTGTTCAATACATTTCTCTAACTTTTTGATAAATAAGTAAAGTAAATTTGATATGGGATTACTCATTCATGAGTACTTTTGTTAGATATCTGATTGATTTACTAAGATCTGTATTTTTTTAGTAAACTCTGTATAAGATTGTAAAAATCAGTCATGTGTTAATGAGACAAAAATTTCTTAAAACATAAGTTTACCCATAACATTGAGTTTATTAAGATTTATGTTTTCTAGAGCAAGCAACCATAAAAATTAAACAACTGATTAAATAAAAACTGTTATTTTAGAGCACTGTACTGCCATTTCTTTAAAAGCCAAACTTGATTAATGTAGAAACATAAATGTAATTGTTATGCTATTAATGTTTTCATATCTTACAGGTATGGATGTCTGTAAGGTAGAAACGTTTAAAGAGTATTATATCAAGCTGGTGCTCTGAAGTTGTGTGGTAAAAAATATATTGTGGATTTATTTACCTGTTATCAATAAGATATGTAAATTTTTATGTTACTTTTTACATTGGGGAACAATTTAAATGTATTTTTAAGTTAATTAGAGCCTAATCTTTGTAAAGGTTAAAAACTTTCAGCCTTTCTTTAATTCATGTTTTAAATGTGATATCATATGGTGTTAGCTAATGTTCATGTGACCTCAAACAATTTATTTAAACATTGTCAAATGATATTTAAAGATAAAGATCAGCTTTAGAACTAAAATAGTTAAGATTTATAAAGAGCCCTGCCTTTCCTGAGATAAGGCTGTGTGTCCCATCTTACTACATGTGAGAATGACTATGAAACGATTAGGTCAGATAATATTTCTTTAAAGTTATGTTAAAAAGTTTTTTTTTATTGTCAATATTCCTAGGATCTCAAACAGGGGATATAATGTATAACTCAGCCAAAAAATTCAGGGAAGATATTACACGAACTAAGTATTTTTACTTTTGTTAATTTTAGTTTGAAATTTTCTTATAGGTGATCTAAAGATTCCCTGTTAGTGTTTTACAAATGCGTTGCTATAAGAACACAACATGGGTTTATTCAAGATAATAAGTCATCAACTACAATACAGACAGAATAATACAGATCCCAATTAATAAAAAGGTAATTATAAAGTTATAGACATTAAATCCCAGTACTCTTAATGTAAGGCTGTTAAAATTTATTTGCTGGATTTTTAAGATTAGGATTTAAAATGAATGTTAAATGAAAAGGGCCAAGAAAACCAATATTTGGCTCTTGCCCTCTGAGTCAGTCTGAATCCAGGGAACAGGGGACTTCTCTAAAGAGCTTTGCCACTCTGGGCCACATAACCTCCTGATCAGGGAGATTAATGAGACCACTGGAGAACAGAAAGCCAATCAGTGCATTTGTTACAAAGAGGAGAGTCATCAGAGAAAGGAGACATCCCTGATGCTTCTGAGGGAAGCCAAATGGTCAAGCAAGATCTGGACCCACCTAGCGCAAATGGCACTAGCAGAACTGAGAATCTCCTCTCAAGTTTCCCCAGAATTGATTCCCACAAAATCTCAGCTGACTGTTAACAATAGATAGAAACAAAAGTCAGTTTGACTGCTTCATCTTAAACACTTAGCAAAGACAGTTAAGACCAAAATACAGCAACTCATGGGCATTTTAAACAATAATAATAATAATAATAATAATAATAATAATAATAATAATAATAATAATAAAATTTTAAGGTATGCACTTTATCTTATCCTCCCAAAATAAGTAAGACTGGAGGCTACAAAGAAGGATTCTCACACAGGAATGCCTAATACTTATAAAAAGAGACTATCAAGAAGAGCTGCCACAGGCAGAAGTTTTCAGTTTAAGACCTACAGATATTCCTAACCTACACAGGTAGGCTTGGTGTTTGCTAGTACGATTATCCAGCCCTGAGTAACAGAATTAAAGGTTTCTCTATTAGACGCAGAGGTCATACTAGTAAAAGGATTTTTACAAGATCAGATGACATTAAATTATTAAACTGTGTCTTATTGGGAGGGCCAACTGTAACACTTAAAGTTAAATATTAAGTTGACAGTCCTGATAATTGGGGATATTAAAGACTGGTGAGGGAATTTCTATACAGTGACATGTTCCAGCTGCTGCAACATTTATTCAGTACTCATGGTTTTTGTTTCACTCATAGAAGAATCCATTCACAGATGACTTTACAACCTGTTCTTCCCCAACCTGACTTCAAACCGAACTGACTTCTAAAGGGCAACTCATGTCTCTCAACTGACTTCTAATAGTCAACTCATGTCCCTCACGACGAGCCCACTCACGTCACCCTGTCTCAGGAGAGAAGAAGAAAAAATTAGTGATGCCACTCTTTTTACAACAATGGAGAGAAAGATAAATAGACTATCAATATAAATAATTAATTAAGTCAGGTAAAATCAGGGAGATCGGTTTTGGGTGAGTTGTAAAATTTTGGAGACTCTTATCTGAGGGATAAAAATTTCCTCAGTGTTCTTCCCATAATCTATCAAAGATTTGAAAGGGACACAGAGAAAAGGGGGAAATTGTAGACCCAACCTGATCTTTTATTAAAATTGGGAGCCATCATGCCACAAAGCCATGAAAAGATAATTTTGGCTTTACCATAAATTACTTCAAATTCTGAACCTGCGTGGAATGCCTGCCCGCGCCTTGAACTCACACATGCCCGGCTCTCTGACCAGATAGCAGCCCTCTCTGAAACTTTAGTGACACATCATAAATATTTGCCTTCTCTGGCAAGACAACAACCCTCTCTGAGGCTCTAATGGTCCTCATGAATTCTCATGTAGGGACAGCAAAAAAATTGTAAACTACCTTTAGTGTGATGTTTATCAGAGTTCTGTTATCTGTAACCCCCCTTTTGTGTAACTTTCTGGGCTATAAAGCTGGGCTGTAGGAAAGCTGGGGTTGCTGTCTTGTTCCCTTCGTTTTGGGAGGGAGAGGCAGCACGGCCGGTGGAAATAATAAGCTTAATTTTATTTGATTTTAATTTGAGTCAGTGGTCTTTTCTAGCGTCCTGGTCTAACAGGTAAACACTCCAAAGACGTGGAGCTCTGCCGGCCTAAAGACTTCTTGAGAAACTTCCTCTGAGGTTGGGCACTTGAAATATATGTTGTTGTAAGGAGATTTAGCTTCCTTTCTAGTGACACCATAAAAGCTGGGTCTGCATCTACATGACCTGGAGGACATGGTTTTTTGTATTCTAATGAACATGAGGCAGCAGTGCTGAATTTTGTATTTATAGGTAAACTGTGGCCACTTGGTGCTCAGTGTCTCCCCGTGTGAACTGTGAAGCCATTTGGTCATCCTCCACTTTTCGTGGTGTTTCTTGCTGCTGCACTGGGAGTTTGGTATTTGCTTCATGAAATACAACGAGTTCAACTGGGACCCAGTATTGGAGGGAGTTCTGTCACTTGTGGTGACAGAGAATGCACCAACCAGGCTTCTATCTCACAAAGCTTGCCCATTTGTCCATAGAAATCTGACTCTGAACTTTGCCCAGAAACCTCTCCATGTAACAAGAAGGGTCTGCTGGCTGCACCATATCAGTCACAAGCCATTTTGAAGGCAATGGAAAATCCTCCTGGCCACACCACAGATGTATTATCACACACCTGCCCACCACTGCAATAGGCCCACTACTCAGCAGGGTCCAACTTACTGGCATCTTTGTTCTACACCATTTTCATGAAACCCCGTCAATCATGGCATTCTCTTGTACACTCATGATCAGGAAAAAGACATCCAAAGGTTCTCCAGTGCCACCTGGTTAAGGGAATTTCAAAAATTTTATTGTATTTATTTAGCCATTTTTCATGGATGAAGTTGGAGGCATTGTGGGTTTCAGTTCATTCAGGAACCATTAAATGGTGAGGAAACTCATTTCAATGAAATCTCTGGAGAAATCTCACAGGCAAGTCATCCCATAGAGTGGTCAAAAGGTCACATGAAGCCAGGCCCATTGAGGTCTTCAATGTGACGTCCATGGGTGTTCTGACTGTCAACTATGGCTGCCACATCTTTCAGAATAAAATCATGTGATATCTTAGCTGAGATTCCAAGGCTCTGTGGAAAGTCACCCTTCTTTTTTGATCTCAGTTTCCAAGGGGAAATCCAATGTGTGGCCTCCTAAAATCTGAACACAGTTCATGGCAATATTTCTCTGAGATCAGTTCCAGAACTCAGACTCTAAGGGGAATCACACCAGAGTTCAAGCCCAGGTAGACCCTGTCATCACTTCCAAGCACTACACAAATGACCACAATTAAAACCAAAACACTCCCACAAGGCCCTCATCTTCTTCCATATAGACACTCATCATAACCTGTGGCTGGAGGTTTCCATGAGGGGCTCAGCCCAAGACAGTGTACAAAATAAACTCCCTTGCCCATAATTTGCCTAAAGTCAGGGTTGCCTGGATACCCTTCCTGAGAACCAGGAGTGATCAAATAAGCCTGCCATAAATACTGCTCTGCTTCTCCAATTTGAGGCCTACTGACTCTCGGGTATAGACTCTTTATGTGAATTGGAATCATGAGAAAACCCAAGCACATATGGGCTATCATCTGCAGTGTTTTGAGAACTCATTTGACACAAAGGATCCCTATTTTCACTTGATGGAGGTTAGGAACGTAACAGAGGAAGGCGAGAGACTTCGTCCACAATGACTGCTTTTTTGGCCATTTTGGTTTTGGAAGCACACGTGGGAACTTTCTTTAGATCCATCAGGTGCTGAGAATCTATGCAACAGCCTCACACATGGCCAAGAGTCTGATGCAGACACATTCCTTTCCAAAGCAATTAAGCAAAGAGCAACAGATGATGCCCATTAATTCCCCTTGAAAACCCTTTCCTTCAGGCTTCAAAAAGGAGTGGCCTGAGGCAAAGACCTTTCTGACATTCAGGGCAACAGAACAATAGATAAGCAAATGGCCCATTGCAGGGTTTCTGGAATGATATCTGAGTTTTCTGAGATGATCCCATTCCCTTCAGCTATCCAGTACATGGCCATGTCACAGAGCTTGGAGGTGGTACATATCGTGGACACAAAACCCTGAACCTATTCTGGAGAGTGGCCAGAATTCAAGAAGACATACAGGAACTTAGGAAGATAGTAGTTGTTGCCCATCCATTAGGAAAGCCACAGTCCATTCATAAATTGGGCAGGATGAATGCTGTGAAGGTTTCTACTAGACAGGACACATCCATTGATGCATTCTCTTTTCTAATGTCTACAACCACGGACACAGTGGGATAAACAGACATAGAAACACTCGCATTGTCAAAAGACTTACTAGAAACAGTCCACTCCAAATCAAACAAACCGACTTTCCTATATATTCTAAGATCATGAGACAAAACCACAAACTCACACGCACACCCACAAAGTCAACTCCTTCCCCCAAGTGGGTCTGTGACTATCCGGAGTGTCCTCTGACTGATGGGACATACTACGTTTCCCCGAAATGGGCTGTCCTATGTCACATCTGGTCTCCTTGGCCAACACTGTGAAGTTGTCAGGTGCCAATAGTGAGACACTACCTGCTTTCTCAGGAAAGGCCCCTCTTCAGAGCTCTCCTGGAATTTGGCTATCCTCACATCAGTAGTTACACAGAAAGACCGATTCTGTCCTTGGTAAATCCAAACATGTGTGGCCACTGGGACTGGGACTGGGAATGACTCTGGGTACCTGGCTTCCTGGATCCCAAGTTCAGAGAGTTCCATCACCAAGAAAGTTATATAGGTCACTTCCTTCAGGAACTGAATGAGGTCACTGCCTTGGCAACATCTTTGTCCTAACAGTTGCTTCCAAGTGTCCCAATAGATGGAGGCTGCCCCTACTTCCTGTGACACTTTCACAAGTAAGAATGGTATATCAAACATAGGCACCCGTAAACAGCTCTCCACACAAGCCTGGTTTGGTCCATCTTCTCTACATTAAGAAGAGAGAGACTGCTTCAGACACACCCCTTCATCCTGACCTGTTTTTTTTTTTTTTTTTTTGTCATGAAAGATGACTTTCGCTCTCTCAGGTCCTTCATAGCTTTCTATATCTTCCCCAGGGTTAACTTCTGCATGGACCTTTGAGGTTCTCAGCAGGTGGAAGATCTCTTACATTTCTATATAAGAACAACTTTGTCCTTGCTTT
Source organism: Callospermophilus lateralis (assembly GCF_048772815.1). NCBI lineage: Eukaryota > Metazoa > Chordata > Mammalia > Rodentia > Sciuridae > Callospermophilus > Callospermophilus lateralis. Next base: position 636,649 of record NW_027514480.1, read on the forward strand.
TCTGTAAAGTTAGGTTGAGGAAACAAAGTATGGTTAGGATTAATAACATGATTGATTTGGGTTAGGAATCATTCTGCTGCATGAATAATGGTATTGGGAACCTGCAATATTTATAAGGATATATAGAGGTGAAATATATGTATGAAAACACAAATCTAGGTAAGATTTGAAGCCCAAAAGGGCATTGGATCCTTGATTGGGATACTTTACTCTGAATTATGTTGTGCACATGTGTCTCAGATAAATCTATACATAATGGCATAGGACCTTGTACCTTGGATAATTGAATGTTGAAGAGAACATCCAGTCAAAAAAGGATAGTTGGTAGGATTAGGAAGATACTTGATAGGATTAGAAAAAATAGTCAGTATAGGATTTGGACAAAAACTTCCTTAGCAATAGGGTTTCAGGTAGACAGAAAATGTAAATGTCAGCACATTTGAAGAGTCAGTCACAATGATGAACTGGGGAAAATATGTAGGAAAGCAGATATCATTAGAGACATTAGGAAATCAGGCAAATGATGAAGTGATTGATAGGATTAGACATTTTCAACAGGCTTGAGGTTGAATACATAATCTTAGGAAGAAACAAATATGTAGTCACCAATAGGATTGACATTTGAGAGCATTAGGCAACATGGACATGGGTGATTTTCATAATCCATACTCACATTCCATTTAGGCTTTGGTACAATTGTAAGTGTGACTTTGCATTTTGTGGCCAGAATATTACTGTGATAAAATGTATATGTAGATCAGGTGACATGAGTCTTTCTTGCACCATTTCTGGGAGCAATATTTAGAAGAGATATAAATTAGTATTGGGGGCACAAATAGGTGTACCATGTGTGAATATATAATATAACAGATTCCAACTTTAGAAATTGGAATAAATTGATATCTGAAAATACACAGGAAATGTCATATTGACATACATACATTCATTCCAACCAGTTATACATCTAATGGTAATATTAGGGTTGTGGTTTATCATAAAGTGTGTGTGAGTTTTGCTTCAAAATTGATTATGGAAATCGAAAATAATGTGTTTGGAAAGAAGTCTCAATAAATAACCAGTCAAAAGCAAGGAGGAATACATGTGTACTGAAGCAGGAAGTGATTGAATGTGTTTCAAATGTCTTTAAATTTGTGAACTTGTGGATGAAATGTATATACTTTGATGTACAAAAACTGAAGAAATAGTAATGTACCAGTGTTAAATAAAAATGAACGTCAAAATACACATCATGCCCCTTTGGAATCTACTTGCATTGATGTTAAATTGGGTCAGTTACAGTAGAAATATAAGGATTTGTTTGCACCATTCAGTGAAGTGAGTTTTCAGTACTAGAAAACAAATATGTATTTCAGGTGGATGAATATTTCTGAAAATAATCGTATGAAAATTTGATTATAAAACCACATACATGAGCATGAGTGAATTATTTAGGGAGTGTATAATAGGACACATATATTTTATATTTGGAAAAATCTAGAGAATATATATATATATATCTCACAGAGAAACATTAGAAAGTAGCAATATATATGCCAATCAAAATTCATCGTGAAATATATATCATCCACCGATCCAAAAATATTAATTTTACTGAACATGGATTTATGTATAATGTTGTTCAACTAAAAATCTCACTCATAGTTTGAATTTTCAGTTCCAAAAGCGTTTAGGAGGGGTGATCTCTTCTCATACTTTGTTTCTGCCAAGTTAGCCACCTCACAAAAATGTACGTGTGATTTTATATGTGCATATAAAAATACATGTGCTGAATTGGCTACAGAAAAAAGGAGACAGAAATTCACATATGTGTTAACTTTAAAAACACATGGAGTACTATTTCAACAAACAATTGACAAGATTTATAACTCCTACACTATATCATGCAAAAGGCAAGACCAACTATACACCATGCCTCCTCTGAACTGCTTGTATTAATATTATGTTTGGGTTATTTGTCTCCATCATATTAGGATTAGTAGTCAGAGTCTATTAGGGTATGGGTTACTGACAGGGATTCAGTATTTTGAATGGAAAATTGGAAAATGAATCCAATGTGTATGTAAATATGTGCTACACAAAAATCTTCCCACTCTCATCCAGAACAATACCTTGACAACACCTTCACCCCATGTAAGACACAATTAGAGGAGAAGAGTTAGAAAATCCATGAATACATATCTGGAATGGAATGCGATCAGAAGTTCACAACCTTGGAAGTGTTAGAGGAGTTTCCAAAAGTAAGGGACAGGGTAAACACTTCAAAAACATGGAGGTCTGTTGTCCTAGAGACTTCTTGAGATACTGCCTGTGAGGTTGGGCACTTGAAATATATGTTGTTGTCACGTGCTTTAGCTTCCTTTCTAGTGAAATCATCAACCTGGGTCTGCATCTATGTGACCTGGAGGACATGGTTTCTTATTTTCCATCCGTGGGTGGGCCCCTTGCTTAAGAGCTCTGGCTACTGGACAAATTTTACACAAAGAAGCCTCTAATCTGACTTTTGGGGCCCCTTGAACTATCTACTCCCCACATCACTTGAAAGATCTTTTACCTTAAAAGGGTCTTCAAACCCTCCCTACATCCAGAGTTCTGTCGCTCCTCACTTCCTTTCTGGAAAACCCTAATATTATTTTCCTCCCCTGCTCTGCCCTGAACCCTGCCTCACTGCTCCCAATAACTCCCATGTCTCACACACCAACTCAAAATTGCTTGGAAAACTTAGATGATTTCCTCCCCTGTCATTCTTCCATTTTTGAGAGACCACTCACCAAGCCTGACCTTATCTGGTTTACTGACAGCAGTTCCTTTAGGCAGAATGGAACTCATTACTCTGGATACGCTGTATTTTCAGCCACTGAGATTATAGAGGCCAAAGTTTTGCCTTCAGGAACTACAGACCAGCAGGCTGATTTTATAGCATCCACTCGTGCCTACCTTCTAGCACAAGGCAAATCCCTCACCCTCTAAAATGATTCAAATATGTCTTCCATATCTTATTATCCCATGCTGCAATTTGAAAGAAGCGAGGCCTACTTACCACCAAAGGTAATGCGATCACTAATTCAGCTCTTATAACCAATCTGATAGAGGCCTCCCACTTACCCACCCAGTTGGGAGATGTCCATTGTAGGTCCCATCAGAAGGACGGCTCTCTTATCACTGAGGGCAATGCCAAAGCTGACCAGGTGGCACGAATGGCTGCTACCACTTCCAATCATGGCCCCCATGGTGGACATATAATGGCCACTTTAGACAGCTCATCTGAAGCCCCTACTTCTTTCAGTAAGAACAAGCATCTTTTCAAGTTCCTTCATACTCTATTCCTTTCCAATTCTCAGTCTTTGACCCTCTTTTTACAGAGTTTCTTCTTCCTCACTCCCTCTGACAAGCCATGCTACAGAATATAGCCTCTAATTGTCAGATCTGTCAGCGGACCAACCCTCATACTCCTTTAAGGCCCAAACGTATCCCTTCCCAACAAGCCCGGGGACACATTCCCTCTGCTGACTGGCAGGTAGACTTCACCAACATGCCCACAGTATGGCACACTAAATACCTCCTTGTCTTTGTGGACACTTTCTCTGGTTTGGTTGAGGCATTTCCCACTTCCAATAAAAAGGCTTCCACTTTAGCTTCAATCTTACTGACAGACATCATCCCCAGGTTTGGTATGCCCACTTCCCTACAATATGACAATGGCCCTGAGTTTACTTCTAGGATCACACAAAAGGTCTCTCAAGCCCTCTCCTTCAAGTGGCATTTCAACTGTCCATATTTCCCCCAGGCTTCAGGGAATGTGGAAAGGGTAAATCGTACTCTAAAGGAAGTCCTTACCAAATTGACAATGGAATTAAACATAGACTGGGTCAAACTCCTTCCCTTGGCTTTGCTTCGAATCAGAGCTCTCCCTAAGAAACCATCTTTACTGTCTCCTTTTGAGATAATGTATGAAAGACATCTTATAACCCCTGCGTTGGTCATTTCACAAGGACCTCTCACCCGAGATTTGTCTTTGCCTCTCTTGCTTCATCTCCGCTCGGAACTCTGGAAATATCAGGACTGGCTTCTTCCGGACCCAGTCTCCTCTCCAAACACTCCTCCCTTAACACCTGTTAGTCTAGTCAATTATAATACCCCAGAGGAGAAAGGGACTCTTGCCCCAAAATGGGAAGGCCCCTATCCTGTCATTCTCTGTACCCCCACCGCCGCCAAACTCTCCTTACCAGACAACTGTCTCACTCCCTGGAATCACATGTCTAGATTGAAGCCACATCACCAGGAGGCCCCACATGCTGACGACAGGGCCACCCCAGAGGAACTCCAAGAATCACCTCCTGAACCTCCCCTTTACTCCTGCTCTCCACACCCATCTCACCCATTTAAGTTGCGGCTCACACGGTTTTCCTTGCAGCCCAATTCCTCTTAAAGAAGGCACAATGAGCTCTCCCAACACCCTAGTCTTCTCTAACTGCTTGTTTTTTGTGCTCTGCTTATTTTCTGTGCTCTGTCAGGACTGGTCTTTACCCTCCTCACCTACCATGCATTTATTCACTCTTCGGGAACGATACTCAGAACATGGCATGCAGACGGTCCGCGGAGTGGATGCAACTACTTGCTTCATCCACAACTGCACCTCTATTTCCCTAAAATTGTCACCTTCAAGGACCTTCGTCCCTGGTAGCTGGAACTGGCCTTTCATTTGCTTCCTTTTTGATCAAACAAAAGATTATTGTCATTGGTGGCCTGAGATATATAATGGGTGCCCCTATTGGTCATGCAGGTTCCATGATGAACGTGGTAGCTATTCTTACCACTCACTCGGTTACCCTGAAGGGTGGACTTCTAGTTACATAAAGTGGCATAAAGGCTCTTCATCCAATAACAATGGATGGTATACTTTAGATAAACCTGACCCCAAGGCCAAACGTTGGGGCTATGTTGAGTTTGCTGTCTATGCTCAGACAACCTCAGTCAGACCCAAAGGGTGGATGACTATTGGCCGCACCCTGATTACGCCACCTAAGGCAACCATCCAGGTAGTCGAACACATTAAGGACTCAGAATCAAAACTTCGAGATCGTATCCATAGCTCATCCAAAGAGGATTCAGAGCCTTCAACCCCCTCAGGTCCCTCTCCCACATGGCTCAATTTGCTACACCAAACGTTTTGATTATTAAACTCCACCCGTCTTTCTTTGCCTACTTCTCAGTGCTTTCTCTGTGCTTCACTTAGTCGTCCACTTCTAGCAGCAGTCCCATTAGCCGCAGAAAATATTCCAGCAAAACCCTACAATTTCTCTAAAAAGGACAAACCCTACATGTGACACGTAACCCACTGTGGGAAAGTTATTCCACCAATACTTTATTTCCTTTCATCTGTTTCCACCTGCCAATAATGAATCCTTTACCCGTTTGTTCCGTGAGCTACAACACCCCATAGAGCCCTGTGTTTAGGCAACCTGAACATTTCCTCTGGTGTAATGGGTCTTTAAGTACCTCAACGATCAATGTCTCTGGCACCTGTTTCTTGGTTACTGTAGTTCCTCAGCTATCTTTGTATACTCCCACCGAATTCCGACAGTTGGCCCTACCTTCCCACACCCGTAAGGTAGTCTTTCTGCCGGTTCTGGTAGGCCTCATTTTAACAACCTCAGTGACGAGTCTCGGACTCTCTGGTGGAGCTATAGGTCATGCTCTATGGGCATCCAATGACCTTCAACAAAAACTGCAGGAAACACTCAATACCATGGCTGAGTCTCTGGGTTCCTTGCAGCGGCAGGTTACATCATTGGCACAAGTGGCTTTACAGAACCAAAGGGCAATTGATCTTCTCACTGCAGAAAAAGGGGTTACATGCCTATTCCTCAGAGAGGAATTTTGCTATTATGTTAATGAATCTGGGCTAATAAAAAAAATGTTGTTAAATTGCAGGAATTATCGACCGAATTTCTCAAACATACCTCCTCCAATCCCATCATAGGGTTCTTCCAATCCTATCTTGCCATGTACTTACTACATATCTTGGGGCCCCTTATTGGGATGCTCCTTTTTGTGCTCTCTTGCCCTGCAAAATGAAGTGCCTTCAAACCCAACTGCAAAAAATTCCTAATCAAACTTTCAACCAGCTTTTGCTTAGGCACTACCAGCCTCTGATGACCGATGAACCCCCAACATCTCCAAGAGAACAGTAACTCAGTGATGAAGCTCACTACCAGGCATGATGGAATGCAATGGGTATCAGACAGCGGGAGACAACGAGCTCTGAGAACCTCTTAATCTGCCATCCTGGATTCATGAGTCTTTACCACCTTCTAAGATTTCTCATGGCCCTTGGCCTCTTCTATGTCAGTCCCCCAACATGGAACTTCTGCCAAAAAATGACATTTACTTTAATTTTTATCTTCATTCTGTTTTTATTTGCTCTGATCTTCTTCAGGTGCTGGTGACGCCATGTCCAGGCAACGCTTCCAGTATTTCCTAGAGTCTCTGTTACAGGACCAGTGGCTGATACCAACAATCTCTTCCATCCAGGACTAGTTCCATGCCATCGACAACTTTGGCTTCAGGGAACATTCATTGACTTCACCCCTACGAAAGTAGCTGTCTATAGCCACTGGGTTTTATTTCTGGCTGCCATGATAATCCCAAACCTGCTCCATGAGCATTCCTCCACTTCTCTTTCTAGGCCCCACACCACCCCCACACAGCAGGAAGCAGCCGGATCTGACAAATGACGCCCCACTTCCTAAGAAAACAAAAAGGGTGGAATGTTGGGAAAAGAATAAATGGCAGCCATACCCCAGAGAAAAACCTCAACATGGCGCCTAAGGACTTCTTCTTCCTACCTTCTTCATTTCTGCAGTGGCGCAAAAAGTTCCCACCCTTGTGAACCTTCACGTCAGCGCCAATTTCAAATCTCACTTGTGGGGAACCTTAGCCCCAATGAGAACTAATTCCTGGGCTCTGGAGCTGATATCTGAAAGAACTTGCCAATAAACGGGTTGCTGCCATTTATCTAAGCCCTACCATCTCCCCCTTAGTTCTATATAAGCACACAGCTTTGAGCAATAAAATTGGAATTCTCCCGGTGAAGTGTCATTGCGTGGGGAATTATTTCACTCATGATCAGCAACAGGATATCCAAAGGTTCTCCAGTGCCACCTGGTCATGGGAATTTCAGAAATTTGATGGTATTTATTTAGCCATTTTTGAAGGATGAAGTTGGAGTCACTGTACGTTTCAATTAATGCAGGAAACATTATGTGGTGAGGAAGCTCATTTAAATTAAAACTCTGGAGAAATCTCACAGGCAAGGCTTCCCAAAGAGTGGCCAAAAGGTCTCATGAAGCCAGGATCATTGAGGTCTACAATATGAGTTCCATATGTGTTTAGATTCTCAACTATGGCTGCCAAGTCTTTCAGAATAAAATCATGTGATATCCTGGCTGAGATTCTCACTGCACTGTGGAAAGACACCCTGGCACTCGATCTCAGTTTTCAAGGGAGGCTTCTCATGCGTGGCCTCCTAAAATCCCAACACATTTCATGGCAATACTTCTTTGAGGTAAATTCCAGAACTCAGTCTCTAAGAGGAATCATGCCAGAGTTCAAGCCCAGGTGGATCCAGTTATCTCTTCCAACCGCCAAACAAATGACCACAATTAAAACCAAACACTCCCACATGGCCCTCATCTTCTTCCATATAGACCCTTATCATAACCTCTGGCTGGAGTTTTTCATGAGGGATGCAGCCCAAGACAGTGTCAAAAATAAGCTCCCTTGCCCCTCATTTGCCTAAAGTCAAGGTGGCCTGGACACCGATCCGGTGAACCAGGAGTGATCAGATAGGCTAGCTGTTAATACTGCTTTGCATCTCCAATTTGAGGCCTACTGACTGTCAGGTATAGATTCTTTATATGATTTGGAGCCATGAGAAAACCCAAAAACCTATGGGCTAGCCTCTGCAGGGCTGTGCATAACTCATTTGACCCAAAGGATCCGTATTCTCACTTGATGGTGGTCAGGAACCTTACAAATGAATGCGAGAGACTTTATTCACAATAATTGCTCTTTTGGCCATTTTGGTTTTGGATGCACACATGGGATCTCTCTTTATATCCATCAGGTGCTGAGAATCTAAGCCACAACCTCACACAGGGCCAAGAGGCTGATTTAGACACATCCCTTTCCAAAGCAATTAAGCAAAGAGCCACAGGTGGTGCACATTCATTTTCATTTGAAAACTGTTTTCTTCAGGCTTCACAAAGGGGTGGCCTGAGGCAAAGACCTTCCTGACATTCAGGGAAACAGAACAATTGATAAGCAAAAGGCCGAAAGCATGGTTTCTCAACTGAGACTTTCTTGGTCACACTGATATCTGTGTTTTCTGAGATGCTCGCCATTCCCTTCAGCTATCCAGGACATGGCAATGTCACAGAGCTTGGAGGTGGTACATATTTTGGACACAAAACCATGAGAATATTCTGGAGAGTGGTGAGAATTCTGGAAGAAACAGGAACTTAGGAAGGTAGCAGGTGTTGTCCATGGATAAGGCAAGCTGCAGTCCATTCATAAATTGGGCAGGATGAATGCCGGGAATCTTTCTACTATACAGGACATATCAATTGTTGCATTCTATTTTCTAATGTCTACAACCACGGACACAGTGGGATACACAGACATAGAAACACTTGCCTTGTCCAACGACTTACTAGAAGAAGACCACTCCAAATCAAACAAACCGTCTTTCCTACCTATTCTCAGATCATGAGACAAAACCACAAAATCACACCCACACCCACAAAGACACCTCCTTCCCCCATGTAACTCTGTGACTATCCGGAGTTTTCTCTGAGTGGTGGGCCATACTATGTTCCCCCAAAATGGCCTGTCCTATCTCAGATCTGGTATCCTTGGCCAACTCTGTGAAGTTGTCAGGAGCCTGTGGTGAACCACTACCTACTTTCTCAGGAAAGGCCCCTATTCAGAGCTCTCCTGGTATTTGGCCATCCTCACATATGTAGGTACCAAGAAAGACTGACACTCTCCTTGGTAAATTCAAACAAGTGAGCCTACTGGGTCTGGGACTGGACTGGCTCCGGGTGCCTGGCTTCCTGGATCCCAAGTTAAGAGAGTTCCATCACCAAGGAAGTGAGGTAGATCACTTCTTCAGGAACTGAATGAGGTCATTGCCTTGACAACCACTTTGTCCTAACAGTTGCTTTCAAGAGTCCCATGAGATGGAGGCTGCCCCTACTTCCTGTGACACTTTCACAAGTTAGAATGGTATATAAACCATGGGCACCCGGGAACAGCTCTCCACCTAGCACTGTTTTGGTCCATCTTCTCTACATTAAGAAGAGAGAGGCTGATTCATACACATCCCTTCATGCTGACAAGGTTGTTTGCCATAGAAGATGACTTTTCTCTCTCAGGTCTTTCGTAGCTGCCTACATCTTCTCAAGGGATCATTTCTGCATGGACCTTTGATGTTCTCAACAGCTGGAACATGCCCTACATTCCTGTATTTTAAGAGCAACCCTGTCCCTGCTGTTCTGTAAAGTTCGATTGAGAGAACAATGTATGGTTTTGGGTTAGTAACATGTTCAATTTGGGGTTAGGAATCCTTCTGCATGACGAATAATGGTATTGGGAAACTATGATATTTACAAGAATATATAGGTGAAATATAAGTATAAAAACAGAAATCTATGGAAGATATGAAGTCCAGAAGGGCATTGGGCCCTTAATTGGTACACTTAGCTTTGAATTATTTAAGGGAAATTGCTTGGAAATGAAAGGAGACCCTCAGATAAATCTATATACAATGGCATAGGAGCTTGTACCTTGGATGATTGAATGTCGAAGAGAACATCCACTCAAAAAGGGATAGTCGGTAGGATTAGGAAGATAGTCAGTAGGTTTACAAAGAACAGTGAGAATAGGATTTAGACCAAAAGTTCTTAAGCAATAGGGTTTCAGGTAGACAGTGAATGTAAATGTCAGCACAAGTGAAGAGTCAGTCACAATGATGAACAGGGGAAAATATGTAGGAAAATAGATATAAATAGAGACATTACTAAATCAGGCAAAGTATAAAGTGAGTGATAGGATTAGACATTTTCAACAGGCTTGAGGTTGAATATATAATCTTAGGAAGAAACAAAAATGTAGTCACCAATAAGATTGACATTTGAGAGCATTAGGCCACCTGGACATGGAAGGTTTTAGTAATCCATGCTCACTTTCCATTTAGGCTTTGGTACAAACTTAAGGGTGACCTTTGATTTTTTTGTCCAGAATATTACTGTGATAAAATGTATATATAGATCAGGTGACATGAGTATTTCTTCCACCATTTTTTGAGGAATATTTTGAAAACGTATAAATTAGTATTGAGGGTAAAAATAGGTGTACCCTGTGTCTATGAATATAGAGATAATGCATGAATAGATCATACGGTTAATAAATAATATAACTGGTTCCCCTTTAAATAATGTATTGAATTGATATCTGAAAATATATAAGAAATCATATATTTTTTTAATTAATTTTTATTGTAGGTTGTTCAAAACATTACATAGTTCTTGATATATCATATTTCACACTTTGATTCAAGTGGGATATGAGCTCCCATTTTTACCCCATATACAGATTGCAGAATCACATCAGTTGCAGAACCATTGATTTACATATTGCCATTCTGGTGTCTGTTGTATTCTGCTGCCTTTTCTATCCTCTACTATCCCCCCTCCCCCCTCCCCTCCCCTCTTCTCTCTCTACCCCCTCTACTGTATTTCATTTCTCCCCCTTATATTTTCCTCCTTTCCCCTCACATCCTCTTGTATGTAATTTTGTATACCCCTAAGGGTCTCCTTCCATTTACATGAAATTTCCCTTCTCTCTCCCTTTCCCTCCCACCTCTCATCCCTCTTTAATGTTAATCTTCTTCTCATGCTCTTTGTCCCTACTCTGTTCTTAGTTACTCTCCTTATATCAAAGAAGACATTTGGCATTTGTTTTTAAGGGATTGGCTAGCTTCACTTAGCATAATCTGCTCTAATGCCATCCATTTCCCTCCAAATTCTATGATTTTGTCATTTCTTAATGCAGAGTAATACTCCATTGTGTATAAATGCCACATTTTTTTTATCCATTCGTCTATTGAAGGGCATCTAGGTTGGTTCCACAGTCTTGCTATTGTGAATTGTGCTGCTATGAACATGGATGTAGCAGTGTCCCTATAGTGTGCTCTTTTTAGGTCTTTAGGGAATAGACCGAGTAGGGGAATAGCTGGATCAAATGGTGGTTCCATTCCGAGCTTTCCAAGAAATCTCCATACTGCTTTCCAAATTGGCCGCACCAATTTGCAGTCCCACCAGCAATGTACAAGAGTACCCTTTTCCCCACATCCTCGCCAGCACTTGATGCTGTTTGACTTCCTAATGGCTGCCAATCTTACTGGAGTGAGATGGTATCTTAGGGTGGTTTTGATTTGCATTTCTCTGACTGCTAGAGATGGTGAGCATTTTTTCATATACTTGTTGATTGATTGTATGTCCTCCTCTGAGAAATTTCTGTTCAGGTCCTAGGCCCATTTGTTGATTGGGTTATTCGTTATCTCATTGTCTAATTTTTTTAGTTCTTTGTATATTCTGGATATTATGGCTCTGTCTGAAGTGTGAGGAGTAAAGATTTGTTCCCAGGACGTAGGCTCCCTATTTACCTCTCTTATTGTTTCTTTTGCTGAGAAAAAACTTTTTAGTTTGAGTAAGTCCCATTTGTTGATTCTAGTTATTAACTGTTGTGCTATGGGTGTCCTATTGAGGAATTTGGAGCCCGACCCCACAGTATGTAGATCATAGCCAACTTTTTCTTCTATCAAATGCCATGTCTCTGATTTGATATCAAGTTCCTTGATCCACTTTGAGTTAATTTTGTGCATGGCGAGAGAAAGGGATTCAGTTTCATTTTGTTGCAAATGGATTTCCAGTTTTCCCAACACCATTTGTTGAAGATGCTATCCTTCTTCCATTGCATGCTTTTAGCCCCTTTATCGAATATAAGATAGTTGTAGTTTTGTGGATTGGCTTCTGTGTCCTCTATTCTGTACCATTGGTCCACCCGCCGGTTTTGTTACCAGTACCATGGTGTTTTTGTTACTATTGCTCTGTAGTATAGTTTGAAGTCTGGTATAGCTATCCCGCCTGATTCACACTTTCTGCTTAGCATTGTTTTTGCTATTCTGGGTCTTTTATTTTTCCATATGAATTTCATGATTGCTTTCTCTATTTCTACAAGAAATGCCGTTGGGATTTTGATTGGCATTGGATTAAACCTATAGAGAACTTTTGGTATTATCGCCATTTTGATGTTGTTACTTCTACCTATCCATGAACAGGGTATATTTTTCCATCTTCTAAGATCTTCTTCTATTTCTTTCTTTAGGGTTCTGTAGTTTTCATTGTATAAGTCTTTCACCTCTTTTGTTAGGTTGATTCCCAAGTATTTTACTTTTATTGAGGATATTGTGAATGGGGTGGTTGTCCTCATTTCCATTTCAGACGATTTGTCGCTGATATACAGGAATGCCTTTGATTTATGCGTGTTGATTTTATAGCCTGCCACTTTGCTGAATTCATTTATTAGCTCTAATAGTTTCTTTGTAGACCCTTTTGGGTCTGCTAGGTATCGAATCATGTCATCTGCAAATAGTGATAATTTGAGTTCTTCTTTTCTATTTTTATGCCTTTATTTTTTTCGTCTGTCTAATTGCTCTGGCCAGTGATTCGAGAACTATGTTGAACAGAAGTGGTGAGAGAGGGCATCCCTGTCTTGTTCCAGATTTTAGAGGGAATGCCTTCAGTTTTTCTCCATTCAGAATGATGCTAGCCTGAGGCTTAGCATAGATTGCTTTTACAATATTGAGGTATGTTCCTGTTATCCCTAGTTTTTCTAGAGTTTTGAATATAAAGGGATGCTCTACTTTGTCGAATGCTTTTTCCACATCTATCGAGATGATCATATGGTTCTTATTTTTAAGCCTATTGATGTGGTGAATAACATTTATTGATTTCCGTATATTGAACCAACCTTGCATCCCAGGGATAAATCCTACCAGATCATGTTGCACAATTTTTTTGATATGTTTTTGTATCCGGTTCGCCAGAAGTTTATTGAGGATTTTTGCATCTAGGTTCATTAGAGATATTGGTCTGTAGTTTTCTTTCTTTGAAGTGTCTTTGTCTGATTTAGGAATCAGGGTGATGTTGGCCTCATAGAATGAATTTGGAAGTTCTCCCTCTTTTTCTATTTTCTGAAATAGCTTGAAAAGTATTGGTATTAGTTCCTCTTTAAAGGTTTTGTAAAACTCTGCTGTATACCCATCCGGTCCTGGGCTTTTCTTAGTTGGTAGTCTTTTGATGGTATCTTCTATTTCCTCAATTGATATTGGTCTGTTAAGGTTGTCAATATCCTCCTGACTCAATCTGGGCAAATCATATAACTTAAGAAATTTATCGATGCCTTCACTATCTTCTATTTTGTTGGAGTATAAGGATTCAAAATAATTTCTGATAATCTTCTGTATTTCTGAAGTGTCTGTTGTGATATTGCCTTTTTCATCCCGTATGCTGGTAATATGAGTTCTCTCTCTTCTTCTCTTCGTTAGCGTGGCTAAGGGTCTGTCGATTTTTTTTATTTTTTCAAAGAACCAACTTTTAGTTTTGTCAATTTTTTCTATTGTTTCTTTCGTTTCGATTTCATTAATTTCAGCTCTGATTTTAATTATTTCTTGTCTTCTACTTCTTTTGCTGTTGTTTTTCTCTTCTTTTTCTAGGATTTTGAGTTGAAGTATTAGATCATTTATTTGTTGGTTTTTTCTTTTTTTAAGGAATGAACTCCAAGCAATAAATTTTCCTCTTAGAACTGCTTTCAATGTGTCCCATAGGTTCCAATATGTTGTGTCTGTGTTTTCATTTATCTTTAAGAATTTTTTAATTTCCTCCTTGATGTCTTCTATAACCCATTGATCATTCAGTAACCTATTGTTCATTCTCCAAGTGATGCATGATTTTTCCTTATTTCTTTTATCGTTAATTTTCAATTTCATTCCATTATGATCAGTTAAGATGCATAGTATTATCTCTACTCCTTTATATTGTCTAAGAGTTGCCCTGTGACATAATATATGATCTATTTTTGAGAAGGATCCATGTGCTGCTGAGAAAAAAGTGTAACTGCTTGATGTTGGGTGGTATATTCTATATATGTCAATTAAGTCTAGGTTATTAATTGTGTTATTGAGGTCTATAGTTTCCTTATTCAACTTTTGTTTGGAAGATCTGTCCAGTGGTGAGAGAGGTGTGTTGAAGTCTCCCATGATTACTGTATGGTGGTCTATTAGACTCTTGAACTTGAGAAGTGTTTGTTTGATGAACATAGCTGCACCATTGTTTGGGGCATATATATTTATGATTGTTATGTCTTGTTGGTGTATGGTTCCCTTGAGAAGTATGTAGTGTCCATCTTCATCCCTTTTGATTAACTTTGGCTTGAAATCTATTTTATTTGATATGAGTATGGACACTCCTGCTTGTTTCCGAAGTCCATATGAGTGATATGATTTTTCCCAACCTTTCACCTTCAGTCTAAGTATGTCTTTTCCTATCAAATGCGTCTCCTGAAGGCAGCATATTGTTGGGTCTTGTTTTGTGATCCATTCTACTAGCCTGTGTCTCTTAATTGGTGAGTTTAAGCCATTAACATTTAGGGTTATTATTGAGATATGGGTGTTCTTCCAGCCATATTGGTTTATTTATGTTACTAAACATGGTTTGTTTTCCTCTTTGATTATTCCCCCCCCTTCACTGTACTACCTCCCGCTGTTGGTTTTCATTGACATTTTCCATTTCCTCTTCCTGTAATATTTTGCCGAGGATGTTTTGAAGAGATGGTTTTCTAGCTGCAAATTCTTTTAACTTTTGTTTATCATGAAAGGTTTTAATTTCATCTTCCACCCTGAAGCTTAATTTCACGGGATACACAATTCTTGGTTGTAACCCATTTTCTTTTAGTGTATGAAATATGTTATTCCAGGATCTTCTAGCTTTCAGAGTCTGTGTTAAAAGATCAGCTGTTATCCTGATTGGTTTACCCCTAAATGTAATCTGCTTCCTTTCTCTTGTAGCTTTTAAAATTCTCTCCTTATTCTGTATGTTGGGCATCTTCATTATAATGTGTCTAGGTGTGGATCTCTTATGATTTTGCACATTCGGCGTCCTGTAGGCTTCTAGGATTTGGGATTCTGTCTCATTCTTCAAGTCTCGGAAGTTTTCTCGTATTATTTCGTTGAATAGATTGCTCATTCCTTTGGTTTGGACCTCAATACCTTCCTGTATCCCAATGACTCTTAAGTTTGGTCTCTTTATGTTATCCCATATTTCTTGAATGTTCTGCTCATGGTTTCTTAACAGCTTTGCTGAGCTGTCTATGTTCTTCTCCAGTTGAAATACTTTGTCTTCATTGTCTGATGTTCTATCTTCTAAGTGTTCTACTCTGCTGGTAGTATTCTCAATTGAGTTTTTATGTTGGTTTATTGTTTCCTGAATTTCCAGGATTTCTGTTTGTTTGTTTTTTATAACCTCTATCTCCCTGAATAATTGATCTTTTGCTTCTTGGATTTGTTTATGTAATTCATTGTCGAAGTGGTCGAAGTGGTCTTTCATTGTCTGATTTTGCTGTCTAATGTCTTCCTTGAGACTCCAGATCATCTGAAGCATGTATATCCTGAATTCTTTATCTGACATTCCATCTGCTGCAGATATTACCTCTTCTAAAGTTGAATTGACCTGCATTGCTTGTGGTCCTTTTTTTCCTTGTCTTTTCATACTGATCGCGTTTCTTTCTGCTTGGTGAAACTGTTGTGTTATTGATTTTTCCCCCTATATATTTATATTGCTTTTGTATAGCTGCATTGTCTCCCTTGCAGGCTTTGGCGGTGGTTCTGCCCCTCCTTCAATTGAGGCAATGTGCCTACCACGCCGGGAGGCCGCTGTGCCTCTACTTTCGATGGGCCTGTTCTTTCGGTGGTCACAGGTCCGCCTACCTTGCAGGAGTGAGCAGCGGTTTTGCCCCTCCGCTGGCCACTAGGCCTGTTCTGTCTGTCGGTTGCAGGTATGTCTACCTAAAAGGCGCTGGTGGCGGCTCTGCCCCTCCCCCAACCGGGGTGATGTATCTGGCGGGCCACTGGGCCTGTTTTGTCGGTGGTCACGGTTCCGCCTACATTGCATGTGCGTGGAGCAGCTGTGTCCCTCTGAGAGTTGCTGAGCCTGACCTGCCGGTGGATGGCAAGTCTGCCTACCTTGCAGGCGCAGGGGTGGCTCTGCCGCTCCGCGGGTCACTGGGCCTGATCTGCTGGTGAGTTGCAGGTCTGCCTAACTTGCAGGCGCCCGACGGCTCTGCCCCTCCCCCAACCGGGGCGGGGCGATGTGTCTGGCCGGCCGCTGGGCCTGTTCCGTTGGTGGTCATGGTTCAGCCTACCTAGCAGGCACGTGGGGCAGCTGTGTCCCTCCGCAGTTTTTTGGGCCTGACCTGTCGGTGGGTCGCAGGTCTGCCTACCTTGTAGGCTCGGGGGGTGGCTCTGCCGCTCTGTGGATTGCTGTGCCTGTTCTGCTGGTGGGTCGCGGGTCCGCCTACCTTGCAGGCACCCGGCGCCTCTGCCCCTCCCTCAACCGGAGCTATGTGTCTGGCGGTCCACTGGGCCTCTTTTGTCAGTGGTCACGGTTCCGCCTACCCTGCACGCGCGTGGAGCAGCTGGGTCTCTCTGAGAGTTGCTGGGCCTGACCTGTCGGTGGGTGGCAAGTGCGCCTACCTTGCAGGCCCGGGGGTGGCTCTGCCGCTCCGCGGGTTGCTGGGCCTGATATGTTGGTGAGATGCAGGTCTGCCTAACTTGCAGGCGCCCGGCGGCTCTGCCCCTCCCCCAACCGGGGTGGGGCAATGTGTCTGGCCGGCCTCTGAGCCTGTTCTGTTGGTGGTCAGCGTTCTGCCTACCTAGCAGGCTCGTGGGGCAGCTGTGCCCCTCCGCAGTTTCTTGGTCCTGACCTGCCGGTGGGTGGCAAGTGCGCCTATCTTGCAGGCCCGGGGGTGGCTCTGCCGCTCCACAGTTGCTGGGCCTGATCTGCTGGTGAGTCGCAGGTCTGCCTAACTTGCAGGCGCCTGGCTGCTCTGCCCCTCCCCCAACCGGGGCGGGGCGATGTATCTGGCCGGCCTCTGGGCCTGTTCTGTCGGTGGTCAGGGTTCTGCCTACCTAGCAGGCTCGTGGGGCAGCTGTGCCCCTCCGCAGTTTGTTGGGCCTGACCTGCCGGTGGGTGGCAAGTGTGCCTACCTTGCAGGCCCGGGGGTGGCTCTGCCGCTCCGCGGTTGCTGGGCCTGATCTGCTGGTGATTCGCAGGTATGCCTAACTTGCAGGCGCCCGGCGGCTCTGCCCCTCCCCCAACCTGGGCGGGGCGATGTGTCTGGCCGGCCGCTGGGCCTGTTCTGTTGGTGGTCACGGTTCAGCCTACCTAGCAGGCACGTGGGGCAGCTGTGCCCCTCCGCAGGTTTTTGGGCATGACCTGCCGGTAGGTCACAGGTCTGCCTACCTTGTAGGCTCGGGGGGTGGCTATGCCGTTTTGTGGATTGCTGTGCATTTTCTGCTGGTGGGTCGCGGGTCCGCCTACCTTGCAGG
The DNA here is from genome assembly GCF_048772815.1 of Callospermophilus lateralis. NCBI lineage: Eukaryota > Metazoa > Chordata > Mammalia > Rodentia > Sciuridae > Callospermophilus > Callospermophilus lateralis. Next base: position 654,395 of record NW_027514480.1, read on the forward strand.
CGCCCGGTGGCTCTGCCCCTCCCCCAACCGGAGGGATGTGTCTGGCGGTTCACTGGGCCTGTTTTGTCAGTGTTCACAGTTCCGCCTACCTTGCACACGCGTGGAGCAGCTGTTTCATTAGTGCCTGGGCACACTCTTCTTGTTGGCCTCCCTCAGGCCCTAAGTTTGTAGAGCTTGGGGCTGAGAAACCCCAGGCAATTTGCTTACCTTCTGGTAGCCACGCCCCCGTATCTGGTGCAAGAGACCTCAGTTGTCAGCACTGGTGGGAGCGGTAGCCGTGAGTCCCACGCCGAGGCGAGTCGGTGCAAGAGACCTCAGTTGTCAGCACTGGTGGGAGCGGTAGCTGGGAGACCCGCGCCGCGCAGCTACCGCCGGCTCCTGTGCCAGTGCTGCCTCCGGGTTTTCTTGACTACCACGCCGGCAGGTCGCTGGACCTGTTACGGGCCCGGGCAGCGGCTCTGTTCGGCCCCTCTGGCCTCCACAGTATTCAGCAGGACCCGGACCGAGAAACAGTTTCCGCGGGTTCTTTATCACCGGGCCAAAACAGTTCCGGGAGCCAGAATTCGGCCTATCCGGACTTGGTGCATGCTCCGACAGGAGCAGGCTCCAAGAAGCAGTTTCAGCGGGTTCTATAGCCCTGGGCCAGAGCAGCTCCGGGAGCCGGAACTCCGACACTCCGGGCTCGGTGCGTGTTCTGATAGGAGCAGGCTCCAAGAAGCAGTTTCCGCGGGTTATTTAGCACTAAGTCTGAGCAATTTGTCTGCGATATGCAGACAATTGTCAGCCTGAAATTACCTGTTCTATAGCTGAAAGAGCTTCAATCAGTCGAAAACAAGGATGGTGACGTCAGCTCTCCAAGATGGTGGCCGCTGGCTTCCTCCGTGGTCTGACCGGTGTGGAGAACCAACCTGGACCGTTTCCTTTCCCTGTCTCCAACCCAGAATTCAGCTCCGAGCTCAGCAAATGCCTAGCTGGCAGGAGCCCACAGAATCAGCATTGCTGTATCTCTGCGCCACCAGCCTGTCATTTCCCAGCGCGCGCTGCAGACTCCAGCCATGGGGTGATCTGCCGAACAAGCAGCGCTCCGTACAGACGGACAGATCGCTCGCATTTGAGCCCCTGAAGCTGATCCTCGTGCGATGAAAATCCTTCCACTAGGTTTTGGAGCACCCCAATTTTGCTGGAAATTCCTAACAAGATAGCTTTTAGCCGTTCTAACTCGTCATTTTCCCTCACAGTGACGCAGTACACGGAGTTACTGCACTCCCTTTGCGGCCATCTTGCCTCTCAAGAAATCATATATTCATATAGAATCATTCATAACAACTAGTTATACATCTAATTGTAATCCTAGGCTTATGGTTTATCATGAAGAGTGTGTGAGTTTTGCTTCAAAAGTGATTATGGAAATCAAAAATAATGTGTTTTGAAAGAAGTCTCATGAAAAGACCAGTTTGAAACATGGCGGAACATGTGTTTTCTGAAGCAGAAAGTGATTGAAAGTGAAATATATGCCTATAAATTTGTGAAATTGTGGATGAAATATATATCCTATAATGTGCATAAACTGAAGAAATAGTAATGTACCAGTGTTGAAATAAAAATGACCTTCAAAATACTTATCATGTCCCATAGGAATCTACTTGCATTGATGTGAAACTGGATCAGTTACTGTAGAAATATTAGGATTCATATGCACCATTCACTGAAGTTAGTTTTCAATACTAGGAAAAAAATACGTATATCAGGTGAATGAATATTTCTGAGAATAATCTTGTGAAAAGTTTTTTATAAATCCACATACATATTCATGAATGAATTTAGGGAGTGTATAATAAGACACATATATTAAATATTTTGAAATATCTGGAGAGAATATATATATATATAATATATATATATATATATATATATATATAACCACACACAGATTTTAAAAATTAGCAATATATATGCCAATCAAATTACACCGTGAAATACATATCATCCACAGATCCAAAAATATTCATTTTACTGGATATGGATTTATGTATAACTTTTTTCAACTAGGAAGCTCACCCATAGTTTGAATTTTCAGTTCAAACAGCGTTTAGGAGGAGTGATCTCTTCTCACACTTTGTATCTGCCAAGTTATGTAACTCACAAGAATGTACGTGTGATACCAGGTAGGATTCTAAATGTGCATATAAAAATACATGTGCTGAATAGAATACAGAGAAAGGGAGACAGGAATTCACATATTTGTTAACTGTAAAAGCACATGGAAAACTATTTCAACAAAAAATTTACTAGATTTATAACTCCTACCCTATATAATGCAAAAGGCAAGTCCAAGTATACAACGTGCCTCCTCTGAACTGCTTGTATTTCTATTCTGTTTCCGTTATTTTTCTCCATCATATTAGGATTAGTATTCAGAATCTAGTAGGGTATGTGTTAGTGTCAGGGATTCAGTATATCAAATGTAAAATAGAAAAATGAAACCAATGTGTATGCAAATATGTGCTAAACAAAATCTTCCCACTCTCATCCAGAACAATTCCTTGACATTTCCTTCCCCCAAAGTAAGACACAATTAGAGGAGTAGAGTAATAAAATCTGTGAATAATATGCTCAGGAGTTTACAACCTTGGAAGTGGTAGAGGAGTTTTCCTAGTATGGGACAGGATAAAAACTCCATATATATGGAGCTCTGCTGGCCTAAATACTTCTTGAGAAACTGCCTCTGAGTTTGGGCACTTGAAATATATGTTTTTGTCAGGAGCTTTAGCTTCTTTCTAGTGAGACCATCAAAGCTGTGTCTGCATCTATGTGACCTGGAGGACATGATTTCTTATTTTCCAATGAACATGAGGCAGCAGTGCTGAATTCTCTCTTTGTAAGTAAACTGTGGCCACTGGGGGCTAAGGGTATTCCCATGTGGACTGGGAAGCCATTTGGTCATCCTCCACTTTTCGTGGTGTTTCTTGCTGCTGCACTGGGACTTTGGCATTTGCTTCATGAAATAAAAGAAGTTCAACTGGGACACAGTTCTGGAGGCAATTCTTTCATGTGTGGTTGGTCAGGGTCTGCAGGAGAATGCACCAACCAGGCTTCTATCCCACATAGCTTGGCCACATGTCTATAGCAACCTGATTCTGAACATTGCCCGGAAACATCTCCATATAACCAGAAGCCCTTTACATGGAAGGGTCTGCTGGCTGCACCATGTCAGTCACAAGCCATTTGGAAGCCAATGGCAGATCCACATGGCCCCACCACAAATTTTTTATCACACATCTGCCTACCACTGCTCTAGGCCCACTACTCAGCAGGTTCCAACATACTGGCATCTCTGTTCTACACCATTTTCATGAAACCCACTCAATCAAGGCACTGTCTTGCATATTTACGATCAGCAACAGGACATCCAAAGTTTCTCCAGTGCCACCTGGTCATGGGAATTTCAAAAATTTCATGGTATTTATCTAGGCATTTTTCAAGGATGACGTTGCAGGCACTGTGGGTTTCAATTCATTCAGGAACCATTAAATGGTGAGGAAGCTCATTTCAATGAATGCTCTGTAGAACTCTCACAGGCAAGGCTTCCCAAAGAGTGGCCAAAATGTCACATGAAGCCAGGCCCATTGAGGTCTACAATGTGACGTCCATGGGTGTTGTGACTCTCAACTATGGCTGCCAAGTCTTTCAGAATTAAATCATGTGATATCCTGGCTGAGATACCCAGGGCTCTGTGGAAAGCCAACCTGGGCCTAGATCTCAGTTTCCAAGGGTGATTCTCATGGGTGGACTCCTAAAATCCCAACAAAATTCATGGCAATACTTCTCTGAATTCAGTCTCTAAGGGGAATCACACCAGAGTTCAAGCCCAGGTGGTCCAGGTCATGTCTTCATACTGGACACAAATGACCAAATTTAAAACCAAAACCCTCCCATATGGCCCTCATCTTCTTCCATATAGACACTAATCACAACCTCTGGCGGAAGGTTTCCATGAGTGGCGGAGTCCAAGAGAGTGTCCAAAATAACTCCCTTGCCCCTCATTGGCGTAAATTCAGGGTGGTCTGGACACCCTTCATGTGAAACAGGAGTGATCAAATATGCTAGACGTTAATACTTCTATGCTTCTCCAATTTGTGGAAAACTGAGTGTCAGGTATATATTTTTATGTGATTTGCAGTCATGAGAAATCACAAGCACCTCTGCAGGTCTTTGAAGAACCCATTTGACCCAAAGGATCCCTATTCTCACTTGATGGAGTTCAAGAACTTTAAAGAGGAAGGCGACAGACTTCATCCACAAGGACTGCTTTTTGGCCGTTTTGGTTTTGGATGCACACATGGGATCTCTCTTTACATCCACCAGGTGCTGAGAATCTAAGCCACAACCTCACACAGGGCCAAGAGGCTGATTCAGACACATCCCTTTCCAAAGCAATTAAGCAAAGAGCCACAGGTGATGCCCATTCATTTCCATTTGAAAACTGTTTTCTTTAGGCTTCACAAAGGGGTGGCCTGAGGCAAAGACCTTCCTGACATTCAGGGGAACAGAACAATAGGTTAGCAAATGGCCCAAAGCAGTGTTTCTCCACTGAGACTTTCCTGGTCACACTGATATCTGAATTTTCTGAGATGCTCACCATTCCCTTCAGCTATCCAGTACATGGTCATGTCACAGAGCTTAGAGGCGGTACTTATCTTGGTCACAAAATCATGAGCCTATTCTGGAGAGTGGCCAGAATTCAGGAAGAAAAAAGGAACTTAGGAAGATAGCAGGTGTTACCCATCCATAAGGCAAGCCGCATTCCTTTCATACATTGGGCAGAAAGAATTCTGGTAAGCTTTCTACTAGCCTGGACACATCCTTTGATGCATTCTCTTTTCTAATGTCTACAACCATGGACACAGTGGGATACACAGACTTAAAAACACTCGCCTTGTCAAATCACTTGTTAGAAATCGTCCACTCCAAACCAAACAAACTGCCTTTCCTACCTATTCTCAAAACATGAGACAAAATCACAAACACACACTCACACCCACAAAGTCACCTCCTTTCCCAAAGTAGGTCTCTGACTATCGGGTGTGACCTCTGACTGGTGGGCCGTACTATGTTCCCATCAAATGGCCTGTTCTGTCTCAGATCTGGTTTCCTTGGCCAACTCTGTGAAGTTGTCAGGAGACAGCGGTGAGCCACTTCCTGCTTACTCAGGAAAGGCCACTCTTCAGAGCTTTCCTGGCATTTGGCCATCCTCACATCAGTAGATACCAAGAAAGACTGACTCTGTCCTTGGTAAATCAAAAGAAGGGAGACCACTGGGACTGGGCCTGGGACTAGATTTGTGTGCCTGGATGCCTGGATCCCAAGTTCAGAGAGTTCCATCACCAAGAATGTGAGGTGAGGTCACTTCCTTCAGGAACTGAATGAGGTCAATGCCTTGGCAAGCACATTGTCCTAACATTTGCTTCCAAAGGTCCCATGAAATGGAGGCTGTCCCTAATTTTTTTGACACTTTCACAAGTTAGAATGGTATATCAAATATTGGTAACCAGGAACAGCTCTCCACAGAGGCCTCGTTTTGTCCTTCTTCTCTACATAAAGAAGAGAGAGGCTGATTCAGACACATCCCTTCATGCTGACCAGGTTGTTTGCAATGAAAGATGACTTTTGCTCTCTCAGTTCCTTCATAGGTGCCTACAACTTCTCTAGGGATCATTTGCGCATAGACCTTTGAGTTTCTCAGCAGTTGGAAGATCCCCTACATTCCTGTATTTTAAGACCAACTCTGTCCTTGCTCTTCTCTAAAGTTAGATTGAAGGAACAGTGTATGGTTAGGGTTAATAACAGGTTTGATTTGGAATAGAAATCATTCTGCTGGATGAATAATGGTATTGGGAATCTGCAATATTTTCAAGAATATATAGGTAAAATATAGGAATCTGAAAACAGAAATCTAGGTAAGATTTGAAGCCCAGAAGGGCATTGGGCCCTTGATTGCGGTATTAAGCATAGGACCTTGTAACTTGGATGATTGATTTTCAAAGAGAACTTCCAGTCAAAATGGATAGTCAGGAGTATTAGGAAGATAGTCGGTATGTTTATAAAGGAGAGTGAGAATAGAATTTGGACCAAAAGTTCTTTAGCTATAGGGTTTCGGGTATTGAGTGAATCAGCACATGTGAAGAATTAATCACAATGATGAACTGGGGAAAATATGTAGGAATGCAGATATCAATAGAGACTTTAGGAAATCTGGCAAAGTATAGTCGGTAGTGAAATGTTAATAAAATAGATTCTTGTCACTTCCTGTTTTTCTGTATGCTTAATAAAACACTGTTGAAATCTTGAGAAGTGTTTTCTAAACTTTTTCCCAGAATGTGCTGTCCCCAACAGCCAAACTTCAGAATGTACTCCCTCACCCAGTTGCACGCAAACTGCTCACCCGCCCAGGCCCATCAATAAACTTTCCTCCCTGCCCTCTTCAAGGAAAGTATATAAGCTATGCTTAAGCTGTTCTCAGGGTTCTCTGCTCTATTCAAATGAGCTCTGAGCCCCAGCATGCTGGACCCCCAATAAACCCTTTGTTTTTGCATGAGAGAGTCTCTTAGTGGTTTCTTCCCCCAATGCTCTTCCGATCTTTATATATGGAGGTTCCACCGAAATCCAGCAGCGGTGAACGAGAGACCCCAATGGGCTACTCTCAGGGTAAGTAAGGCGCCTATTTCTGGTTTCAGGTTTCAGGTTAGGGCTTGGCAAAATGGCTGTCGATGAAGTGTGTGAGCTCTCTTTGATGGTGGCTGGCAGACGTGTCACAGAGCCACAAGCCAAGTCCCTGGGGGAGGCCACAGAGGACTCGGGAATCGAGGAATAATAGTCCCCTTGACTCAGTGATACTTTGTTTCAGATTCGGTATTGCCAGCCCATCGGGTTTTGCCGCCTGCTCAGTCTTGGTCTCAGTGTTGGACGTCCATTGCCTGTCTTTATTGTTTTCTCTTGTCTGTGTCCTGTGTCGTTGCTTTTACTGTTTGTGTATCTTTCATTATGGGACAGATCACTTCAATGCCTCTGTCCCTGACCCTTGATCTATGGACCAAAGTCCGCTTAAGGGCTCAGAATGTTTCTTTTTCAGTAAAACGCTGGACCTGGCAGACTCTGTGTGCCTCAGAATGGCCCACCTTTGGATTCGGATGGCCCCTAGAAGGATCTTTCTACTTCCCACTAATTTAAAAAGACAGAGATATTGTCTTACAGCCAGGGCCACATAGCCATACTGATAAACAGGAATACACCTTAACTTGGCAGGACCTCTGCAAATCTCCTCTTCCGTGGGTGAAGCCTTTCCTTGCTGTGTCCCCGTTCCTACTCCTTCCCCCACGATCTCTCAACCCCTCTGCTCCTCCTCCTCCTCCCCCCTCTGTTCTCCCTGAGTCACAAGATTTGACTCTACTGGACTCTCCTCCCCTTCCTTATCTTCTACCCTTGTCCCACAACCCCCAACACCCTCTAAGTGATTCTCCAGCTGCTGACTCAGCCTCTCCGCAATTGGAGGACGCTAAGCCAGCCCAGGGCCCTCCAGATAACTCCCCTGCGTCACACACAGCCCCTCCTCCCCTGGAGGAAGCTGGACTTGCTAAAGGAACTCGCTGGTGGCAAATGATTGAAAACCCTGGAACTCCCGTGTTGCTTCCCTCCATCCCTAAGGGCCAATGATTGACGATGGCCATGGGGAAAAAAATGGAAGCCTACCAGTATTGGCCTTCTCCTCTTCAGACCTATATAAATGGAAAAATAACAATCCCCCTTTTACCGAGGACCCAACCTGGCTCTCAGGTCTGGTGAAGTCATTGATGTTTTCACACCAACCTACTTGGGATGACTGCCAACAACTCCTAGGCACTCTCTTCATGACAGAGGAACAAAAGAGAATCCTCCTGGAGGCTAGAAAAAAGTATCCTCGGACCAAATGCGTGACCGACACAACTTCCCAACATATTCAAAGCCGGCTTTCTCTTGAAACGACCCAACTGGGACCCCAACACCTTTGAAGGTAGGGAGCATCTGTCCACTTATCGCCGGGCTCTAATAGTGGGTATCTTAGTGGCCGCTAGGTGACCAACTAATTTGGCCAAGGTAAGAGAGATTATTTAAGGGCCTGATGAATCTCCCTGTATGTTCCTAGAGATAATTATGTAGGCATATAAGAGACATACTCCTTTCGATCCTCAGGCAGAGGATCAAAAGGCATCTGTCACAATGGCCTTTATTGGGAAAGCTGCCCTGGATATTAAAAGAAAGTTACAATGCTTAGATGGATTACAAGATATGACTTTGAGGGATTTAGTCAGAGAACCCGAGAAGGTATACTTTAAGAGAGAAACTGAGGAAGAGAAGGGAGCTGAGTGAGGATAAAAGAAACAAAAGACAGACTAAGGCATTGACTAAGGTCCTGGTCACAACAACAAATAGGCCAGAAACTAAGAAACAGAGAGACAGGAAGGGATACCTGGGCACACACTAGAGGCCACCCCTGGCCTCAGATCAATGTGCCTACTCTAAAGAAAAAGGACACTGGGCCAAAGAGTGCCCTAGAAAGAGACAGCCATGCCAGCCAGATATTCTGACTCTGGAGGAATACTAAGAAAGTCCGGGCTCAGATCCTCTCCCTGACCTCAAGGTAACTTTTGAAGTGGAGGGGAACACAATAAACTTTGAAGTAGATACAGGGGCAATATACTCAGCCCATAAGGCCCATTGGGCCCTCTACCGAATAAAAGGTCTCTAATTCAAGAGTCTAACAGAAGTAAATATCGGGCTTTGACAACTAAGAGGACCATGGACCAGGGAAAAGGAAAAATCCATCACTCCTTCCTAGTAATCCCAGAATGCCTGGCCCCATTGATGGGCAGAGTTCTGCTCACCAAGCTCTGGGCCAAAATAACTTTTAACCCTGAAGGCCCCCAAGTGGAATTTTTTAATCCTTCAGTAACTACTCCTATAATCATGGCTCTAACTATGTCAGTAGCAAATGTTCATCAACTCACTCACCTTTGTTCAAAGAAACTGCATTCATTCGTGAAGGATCAAGAACACAGTTTTCCACTAACCTACGCACAGCAAAAGGAAATAACTGAATGGGTAACAAAAGCCTGTCAGGTCCATTAATTGGTTAAAGCTTACACTTCCAAGCTTCCTGCAGGAAAGCACCTATGAGGAACCAGACGAGGACAATTCTGGGAAGTGGACTTTACTGAAATTAAGCCAGTAAGGTATGGACTTAAATAACTCCTAGTCTTTGAACATACATTTTCAGGATGTATTGAAGCCTTCCCCACACACACACAAAAAAGAAATAAAAAAGAAGAAAAAAGAAACATTGCAAATGGTTGTAAAGAAGATCCTGGAAGATATTTATTCTCCCCTTGACGACCAGTAGTCTTAACCCTCATCAGCCCCTTAAGCTGCGATGGCTGATCACAAATCCTACTGGACACGAAGTATGGCCTATCTCGAATACAGCCCCCTTACGAACCTGGTGGCCATCTCTCCACCCAGTCATTTGTCAGCTGGCTATAGGTCTTTCCTATTGGGATATCCCTGATTAACAGGATCCCACTAAAATTCCATTAAATCCCTTCCGTACCATAGATAATGGAAACAAACATTATAGATGTAGGGACACGTGAGCCAGATGCAGGTTGGCTAGCCTAGATTACTATGTTGCCCGGCAGACTATCAAAGCCACAAACAGTCACGGCTTTGGGGGGGGAGAGCAGACTTCTATTGTAAGTCATGGGGATGTGAGCATACAGGGACTGTCAGATGGAACCCAAACTCCTCATCAAATTCTGTACACAGCATTGGCCATATTACGAATTAGATAACCAAAACCGATGGCCCCCAGAGGGGTCTCTAGATCCTCAAATTCTGTGTGACCTTTTTAACTTCTGCAAGTGCTCAAAAGGGTGAAAGGAGATTCCGCTATGTGGAGGCCTTCTCTCTCCTTTGCTCACATCCTGAACTATGCTTCTCCAATAGATGCTCACCCTCAGCCTTGTGCTCTAGACTCTCTGCTGTCACTCCCACCTCAGCAACTTGATTTCTTCCCTCCAATATCTAGATCAAAAACCCAAATCTCGACTGGTTCTCAGACCATTGCTCCCTTGCTGAGGTTGCAGGTACTGAGGTACCACTCCATTCACTCACTCCTCTCCTCACCTGTCAGTGCCCGCACCGGGTCCCACCCAGTCCTCTTACCACCTAATGCAAAGCTCAAACCCGCTGAGAAGAATCCTCAGACCCTAATACAAGATGTAATGAAAATGGCCTTTAATGTTGCTTTGTCATCACTAAAAACAGGTTACTAAGAATTTAAAGTCCCTCACAGGCTTTTTGGAATCTCATTCCCGTCTCCCCCTCTGTTCTATCTGTTCTACTGCTCAAGTTTTTGTTGCTATTAAGATCCCAAAGCCCTCTCCCAATATTCTTTTACATCTCTCCTTCCTCATTCTCAGATCCACAGAGCTGCTCTTATTTCTGCCTTCCAAATTGTCCCCCTCTGTACCAGGCCCACAGAAAAGTCTTAACTGACCTTCTCCAGAAGTCTTCACCATGGCTGATTTAGGACTTTCAGCAAAAGAGTCCCTATAAAAGAGTTCACTGTAGATAAACTTCCTATTTTTGTGTTGCCCTGGTCTCCTTGGCAACTGGCTAAAAAATTAAGCACTCCTGATCTAGACACACCCTTACTAGTTTTTCACAAAATATTTGAAAAAAAGTCCTCTGGCCTTGAGCTGGGGCTTCACAGAGATGGCTACATTTCTAAGATAAAGAAGTTACAAACTGGGCTGTATGGAAACAGCTGGAAGGGGGAAAAAAAGAAAGGGAAGACACCCACACCCAGGTGTCCTTGAAAAGTTAACTTGCCCAAACTGAGGAAAAAAGAGAAACAAAAACTGCTTTTTGTGAACTTCTGCAGACTGTGAACTTCTGAGCCCCTTCCCTTACGTGTTGGGTACAAAATTCTGAAACTACGTAACTTGGGTTTCAGGGGATTAATTGATTACAACAGAAGCAATGCCCTCTGAATCTGGTTGAAACCAAAAAAGACTGTTTCCGTGTCTTTGGTGCTATCTTAGGTGCCTTGCCTTGTCCGTCCCTACAACAGTATAATTCTATATACTTAAACATTGTTTATGTTTTCATGAAATGGTCAACAGATGTGATTAATTGTGAAATGGTGCAGATGTTTCCCAGAGTGCTCTATCATGACGCAGGTTCATCTGAAGATCAAAGAGGGGGACATACAACCCGGTTCCGCTGGGAACATATGTCCCTCACCTTAGCCATTCTATTACGAATAGGAGTTGCTGCAGGGTTGGGCACAAGAACCACTGATCTGGTCCATGGGACACAACAAGTGACCCAATTAGAAGAAGCAATAGATCAAAACTTAAAGATTTTAGAAACCTCCATCACAGCTTTGCAGGAATCTTTAACCTCTCTCTCTGAAGTTGTTTTACAGAAAAGGCGAGGGTTGGACCTCCTTTTCATGACAGAAGGGGGCCTTTGTGCTTCATTGAGGGAAGAATGTTGTTTTTATGTCGACAATACTGGAGTTGTAAAAAAATCTATGAGTAAATTAAAAAGATGCCTTGAAGAGCAACAACGAGAGAGAGAGGCACAAAAACGGTAGTTTGAGTCTTTTTTTACACAGTCCCCCTGGTTAATTACGTTTTTATCAACCCTGGCTGGTCCAATAATAATCCTCATAGTATTACTAACTATAAAACCCTGTTTCCTCAACCATGTAATTTCTTTTCTCCAAGCTCAAATTGGACAAATTAAAATTATGGTAATACCCCACTAGCAGACATAGAATGTGACACCCCACAATGATCACTTTTATGATTAAAAGTAGCCAGAAAAAGAAGTGGGGAATGAAAGGTTAATAAAATATGTACTTGTCACTTCCTGTTTTTCTGTACGCTTAACAAAACACTGTTGAAATCTTGAGAACTCTTTGCTAATCTTGTTGCCAGAATGTGCTGTCCCCAATTGCCAAACTGCAGAATCTACTCCCTCACCCGGTTGAATAGAAACCTGAACTGTACTTGGATCATTGAATGTAGAAGAGAACATCCATTCAAAAAGTTATAGTCAGTTGGATTAGAAAGATAGTCGGTAAGTTTAGGAAGAAAAGTGAGTATAGGATTTGGAACAAAAGTTCTTTAGCAATAGGGTTTTGGTTAGAGAGTCAATGTAAATGTCAACACAAGTGAAGAGTCAGTCACAATGATGCACAGGGCAAAATATGTAGGAAAGCAGATATCAATAGAGACATTAGGAAATCAGGAAAAGAATAAAGTGAGTGATGGGATTAGATATTTTCAACAGGGTTGAGGATGAATATGTGAGCTTAGGATAAAACAAATATGAAGTCAACAATAGGATTGACATTTGATAGCATTAGCGTAGCCCAAGACAGTGTCCAAAATAAGCTCTGTTGCCCCTCATTTGCCTAAATTCCCAGTGGCCTGTACACCCTTCCTGTGTACCAGGAGTGATCAAATAGGCCTGCCCTTAATACTGCTCTGCTTCTCCAATTTGAGTCCTACTGAGTGTCGGGTACAGATTCTTTATGTGAATTGGAAAGATGAGAAAACTCAAGCACCTATTGGATAGCCTCTGAATAGATTTGAAGAACTCATTTGACCCAAAAGATCCCTATTCTCACTTGATGGAATTCAGGAACCTTACAGAGGAAGGCAAAATACTTCATCAACAATGACTGCTCTTTTTGCCATTTTGGATTTTATGCACCCATGGGATCTTTCTTTAGATCCATCAGGTGCTGAGAATCTAAGTCAAAGAATCACACTGGGCCAAGAGGCTGATTCACACACATCTCTTTCCAAATCAATTAAGGAAAGAGCCAAAGGTAAAGCATATTCATTTCCATTTGAAAAATCTTTCCTTCAGGATTCACAAAGGGTTGGCCTGAGACAAAGACCTTCCTGACTCTCAGGGCAACAGTACAATAGGTAAGCAAATGGCCCAAAGCAGGGATTCTCCACTGAGACTTTACTGGTCACACTGATATCTGAGTTTTCTGAGATGCTCGACATTCCATTCATCTATCCAGTACATGGCCATGTCACAGAGCTTGGAGGTAGTACATATCTTGGACACAAAACCATGAGCCTATTCTGGAGATTGGCCATAATTCAGGAAGAAAACAGCAACTTAGGAAGGTAGCAGGTATCGCCCATCAATAAGGCAAGCCACAGTCAATTCATAAATTGTGCTGGATGAATGCTGGGAAGCTTTCTATGAGACAGGACACATCCATTGATGCATTCTCTTTTCTAATGTCTACAAGCACGGACACAGTGGGATACACAGACATAGAAACACTTGCATTTTCAAACGACTTACTAGAAACAGTTCACTCCAAACCAAACAAACTGCCTTTTCTACCTATTCTCAGAACATGAGACAAAACCACAAACCCACACCCGCAATGGCACCTCCTTCCCCCAAATAGGTCTGTGACTCTCCGGAGTGTGCTCTGACTGATGGGCCATACTATGATGCTCCGAAATGGCCTGACCTGTCTCAGATCTGATCTTCTTGGACAACAATGTGAAGTTGTTAGAAGCCAGGAGTGAGCCACTATCTGCTTTCTCAGGAAGAGCCCCTCTTCCGAGCTTTCCTGGCATTTGGCCATCCTCACATCAGTAGGTATCAAGAAATACTGACTCTGTCCTTTGTAAATCCAAAAAAGTGAGACCACTGGGACTAGGACTGGGACTGGCTCTGGGTGCCTGGCTTTCTGTATACCAAGTTCAGAGAGTTCCATCACCAAGGAAGTGAGATGAGATCACTTCCTTCAGGAACTGAATGAGATCACTGCCTTGGCAACCACTTTGTCATAACAATTGCTCCCAACGGTCCCATGAGATGAGGGCTGCCCCTACTTCCTGTGACACTTTCACAAGTTAAAATGGTATATCACCCGTAGGCAAAAGGGAACAGCTCTCCACACAGGCCGGGTTTGGTACATCTTCTCTACATTAAGAAGAGATAGGCTCATTCTGACGCAACCCTTAATCCTGACCAGGTTGTTTGCCATGGAAGATGATTTTTGCTCTCTCAGGTCTTACATAGCTGCCTACATCTTCTCCAGAGATCATTTCTGCATGGAGCTTTGAGGTTCTCAACAGATGGAAGATCCACTGCATTCCTGTATTGTAAGACCAACACTGTCCCTGCTCTTCAGTAAACATAGATGTGAATTGGAGTCATGAGAAAACCCACGAACCTATGGGATAGCCTCTGCAGGGCTTTAAAGAATTCACTTGACCCAAATGATCCCTATTCTCACTTAATGGAGGTCAGGAACCTTACAGACGAAGGCGAGAGACTCTATCCACCATGACAGTTCTTTTGTCCATTTTGGTTTTGGATGCACACATGGGATTTTTCTTTAGACCCATCATGTACTGTGAATCTAAGCCACAGCCTCACATAGGGCCAAGAGGCTGATTCAGACACATCCATTTCCAAAGCAATTAACCGAAGAGGCACAGGTAATGACCATTCAATTACATTTGAAAACTATTTTCTTCAGGCTTCACAAAGTGTGGCCTAAGGCAAAGACCTTCCTGACATTCAGGGCAACAGAATAGGTAAGCAAAAGGCCCAAAGCAGGGTTTCTCCACTGAGACGTTCTTGGGCATACTGATATCTAAGTTTTCTGAGATACTCACCATTCCCATCAGCTATCCAGTACATGGCCATGTCACAGAGATGGAGGTGGTACATATCTTGGACACAAAATCATGAGCGTATTCTGGAGAGTGTCCAGAATTCAGGAAGAAAACAGGAATTTAGAAAGATGGCAGGAATTGCCCATCCATACGGCAAGCTGCAGTCCATTCATAAATTGCACAGGATGAATGCTTTGAAGCTTTCTCATAGACAGGGCACATCCATTGATGCATTCTCTTTTCTACTGTCTACAATCACGGACACAGTATGATATATAGACACAGAAACACTCACGTTGTCAAAGGACTTACTAGAAACAGTTCACTCCAAAACAAACAAACCAGCTTTCCTAACTATTCTCAGAACATGAGACAAAACCACAAACTCACACTCACACCCAAAATGGTACCTCTTTCCCCAAAGTAGGTCTGTGTCTATCCGGAGTGTCCTCTGACTTGTGGGCCATACTATGTTCCCCAAAAATGGCGTGTCTTGTCTTCAATCTGGTCTCTTTAGCCAACTCTGTGAAGTTGTCAGGAGCCCGTGGTGAGAAACTACCTGCTTTCTCTGGAAAGGCCAGTCTTCATAGTTTCCAGGCATTTGACTGTCCTCACATCAGTAGGTACCAAGAAAGAGTGACTCTGTCTTGTTAAATCCAAACAAGTGAGCCCACTGGGACATGGAGTGGGTTTGACTCTGTGTGCCTGGTTTCCTGGATCCCAAGATCACAGACTTTCATCACCAATAATGTAAGGTGAGGTCACTTCCTTCAAGAACTGAATGAAGTCACTGCCTTGGAAACCACTTTGTTTTAACAGTTGCTTCCGAGGTTCTCAAAAGATGGAGTCTGCCTCTACTTGCTGTGACTCATTCATAAGTTAGAATGGTATATCAACCATAGGCACCGGGGAACAGCTCTCCACACAGCCATGGTTTGGTCCATCTTCGCTACATTAGGAAGAGAGAGGCTAATTCAGACACATCCCTTCAACCTGACCAGGTTGTTTGCCATGGAAGATGACTTTTGCTCTCTCAAATCCTTCATACCTGCCTACACCTTCTCCAGGGATTATTTCTGCAGGGACTTTTGAGGTTCTCAGCTGGGGGATGATACCCTACCTTCCTGGATTTTAAGACCAACTCTGTCCCTACTCTTCTGTAAAGTGAGATTGAGGGAACAGTGGATGGTTAGTGTTAATAGCATGTTCGATTTGGGTTAGGAGTCATTCTGCTGGATGAATTATGGTATTGGGAACCTGTGATATTTATAACAATATAAATGTGAAATATATGTATGAGAACAGAGATCTAGGAAAGATTTGAAGCCCAGAAAGGCATTGGGCCCTTGATTGGTATACTTAGATTGAATCATGTTCTGCACCGAGGTCTCAGATAAATCGATATACAATGGCATAGGACCCTATACCTCGGATGATTGAAAGTAAAAGAGAACATCCAGTCAAAAGGGATAGTCTGTTGGATTAGGAAGATAGTAAGTAGGTTTAGGAAGAAGAGTGAGTCTCGGAGTTGGACCAAAAGTTCTTTAGCAATTGGTTTTCAGTTAGAGGGTGAATGTAAATGTCAGCACATGTGAAGAGACAGTCACAATGATGAACTGGGAAAAATATGTAGGAAAGCAGATATCAATAGGGGCATTAGGAAATCAGGAAACGTATAAAGTGAGTGATAGGATTAGATATTTTCAAAAGGCTTGAGGTTAAATATATAATCTTAAAAAGAAACAAATATGTAGTAACAAATAGGATTGACATTTGAGAGCAGTAGGCACCCTGGACATAGATGCTTTTAGTAATCCATGGTCACTTCCCATTTAGGCTTTGGTACAATCATATGTGTGACCTTTGCATTTTGTGTACAGAATACTACTGTGGTAAAATGTATATGTAGATCAGGTGACATGAGTATTTCTTGCACTATAAAGGGGAGTAATATTCTGGAAACTTATAAATTAGTACTGGGGATAAAAATAGGTGTACCTTGTGTTGATGATTATTGAGATGATGCAGGAATAGACCATATTGTGAATAAAGTATGTAACTGGATCCAACATTAAATAATGGTTTGAGTTTGCATCTGAAAATATATTGGAAATCTTATATTGATATATATACCATCATTCCAACGAGTTATATATGCAATGGTATTATTAGGGTTACGGTTTATCGTGAAGAGTGAGTTTTGCTTCAAAAATGATTATGGAATCGAAAATAATGTGTTTAGAAAGAAGTCTAGTGAAAAGACCAGTAAAGAAACATGGAGGAATACATGTGTTCTGAAGTAGTAAGTAATTGAAAGTGAACCAAATGCCAAAAAAATTTGTGAAGTTGTGGATGAAAAAATACATCCTATGATGTCCATAAACTGAAGAAATAGTAATGTACCAGTGTTGAGTAAAAATGAACTTCAAATTACACATCATGTCCCATAGCAATCTACTTGCATTAATGTTAAACTGGGTCAGTTACTGTAGAAATATTAGGATTTTTAAGCACCATTCACTGAACTTAGTTTTCAGTAGTAGGAAACCAAAATATATTTCAGGTGTATGAATATTACTGAGAATAATCTTGTGAAAATTTGAATTTAAATGAACATAAATGAATATGAATGAATTTAGGGAGTGTATAGTAAGACACATATTTTTCATATTTTTTTAAAATCTGGAGAATATACACACACACACACACACGCACACACACACACACACGCACACACACACACATTAATATTTAGCAATATATATGCCAATCGATATTCATCATGAAATATTTACAAATCCAAAAATATTCATTTTACTGAACATGGATTTATGTATAGTGTTTTTCACTAGGAAGCTCACCCATAGGTGGAATTTTCAGTTCCATCATTATTTAGGGAAAGTCATCTCTTCTCACAATTTTTATATTCCAAACCAGTGATCTTTCAAGAATGTACGTGTGATACCAGGTAGGATATTGTATATGCATAAAAAAATTACATGTGCTGAATAGGATACAGAGAAAGGGAGACAGGAATTTACATATGTGATAACTTTAAAAAATCATGGAGAAATATTAAAATGAAAAGTTTACTAAATTTAAAACACATACTCTTGATAAAGAGGAAGACAAATACAAATATACACCATGCTTCCTATGAAAGGACTGTACTTCTATTCAGTTAGGTTTTTTTTTTCTCCATGATATTAGGATTAGTAGTCAGAGTCTAGTAGGGTATGGGTTAGTGTCAGGGATTCAGTATTTCAAATGGAAAATAGGAAAATGAATCTAATGTGTATGCAAACATGTGATACACAAAAATCATCCCTCTCTTATCCAGAACAATGCCTTGACATAACCATCGCTAAAAGTAAGACACAATTAGAGGAGAGGAGTTAGAAAACCTGTAAATACATATGTGGAATAAAAAATGCTCAGGAGTTCACAACACTGGAGGTGGTAAAAGAGTTTACAAAAGTATGGGAGAGGGTAAACACTCCAGAAACATGGAGCTGTGCTGACCTAAAGACTTATTGAGAAACTTCCTCTGAGGTTAGGCACAAGAAATATATGTATGGCAATATGTAAATCAATGGTTCTGCAACTGATGTGATTCTGCAATCTGTATATGGAATAAAAATGGGAGCTCATATCCCACTTGAATCAAAGTGTGAAATATGATATATCAAGAAGTATGTAATGTTTTGAACAACCTACAATGAAAATTAATTAAAAAAAAAAAAAGAAATATATGTAATTGTCAGGAGATTTAGCTTCGTTTATAGTGACACCAAAAATCTGGGTCTGCATCTATGTAACCTGGAGGACATGGTTGTTTATTTTGTAATGAACATGAGGCAGCAGGTGTGAATTCTCCCTTTGTAGGTAAACTGTTGCCACTGGGAGCTAAGTGTCTTCCCGTGTGGTCTGTGAAGCCATTTGGTCATCCTCCACTTTTCAGGGTGTTTCTTACTGCTGCACTGGGAATTTGGTATTTGCTTCACGAAATACAATATGTTCAACTGGGACACAATGCTGGAGGGAGTTCTGTCATGTGTGGTTGGTCAGGGTCGGAAAGAGAATGTACGAACCAGGCTTCTATCCCACATAGCTTTCCCCTTGACTATAGCAACCTGATTCTGAACATTGACCTGAAACCTCTACATATAACAAGATGCCTTTACATATAAAGGTCTGCTGCCTGCACCATGTCAGTCGCAAGTTTTGGAAGCCAATGGAAGATCCAGGTGGTCCTACCAAAAATATTTATTTACACACCTACAGTCCACTGCTCTACACCCACTACCCAGCAGGCTCCAACTTACTGGCATTTCTGTTCTACACCATTTTCACGAAACTCAGTCAATCAAGGCACTGTTTGTTATACTCATGATCAGCAGCAGGATATCTAAAGGTTATCCAGTGCCACCTGGTCATGGGGATTTCAAAAATTTCATGGTATTAATCTAGTCATTTTTCAAGGATGAAGTTGGAGGCACTGTGTGTTTCATTTAATTCAGGAACCATTAAATGGTGAGGAAGCTCATTTCAATGAAAGCTCTGGAGAACACTCACAGGCAAGCCTTCCCAAAGAGTGGCCAAAAGGACACATGAATCCAGGCCCATTGAGGTATACAATGTGAGGTCCATGTGTGTTTGGACTCTCAACTATGGCTACCAAGTCTTTAAGAATTAAATCATGTGATATCCTGGCTCAGAATCCCTGAGCTCTGTGGAAAGCCATCCTGGGCCTAGATCTCAGTTTCCAAAACCGATTCTCATGCGTGGTCTCCTAAAATCCCAACACTATTCATGGCAATACTTCTCTGAGGTCAGTTCCAGAACTCAGTCTCTAAGGGGAATCACACCAGAGTTCAAGCCCTGGTGGACCCAGTAATCTCTTCCAACTACCACACAAATTACCACAATTAAAACAAGAACCCTCCCATATGGCCCTCATCTTCTTTCATATAGACACTCATCATAATCTGGCTGGAGGTTTCCATGAGGGGCGCAGACCAAGACAGTGTCCCAAATAAGCTCCTTTGCCCCTCATTTGCCTAAAGTCAAGGTGGCCTGGACACCCATCCTGTGAACCAAAAGTGATCAAATAGGCCTGCCATTAATACTGCTCCAATTTGAGGACTACTGTCTGTGGGGTTTAGATTCTTTATGTGAATTTTAGTCATGAGAAAACCCAAGCACAATGGGCTAGCCTCTGCAGGTTTTGTAGAACTCTTTTGACCCAAAGGATCCCATTCTCACTTGATGGAGGTCAGGAACCTTACAGAGGAAGTCGAGAGACTTCATCAAAATAATTGTTCTTTTGGCGAATTTTCTTTTGGATGCACACATGGTAACTTTCTTTAGATCCATCAGGTGCTGAGAATCTAAGCCACAGCCACACACAGGGCCAAGGGCCTGATTCAGACACATCCCTTTCCAAAGCAATTAAGGAAAGTGCCACAGGTATGCCCATTCATTTCCATTTGAAAACTGTTTTCTTCAGGCTTCACAAAGGGGTGGCCTGAGGCAAAGACCTTCCTGACATTCAGGGCAACAGAACAATAGGTAAGCAAAAGGCCCAAAGCAGGATTTCTCCTCTGAGACTTTCATGGTCACACTGATATCTGAGTTTTCTGAGATGCTCGCCATCACCTACAGCTATCCAGTACATGGCCATGTCACAGAGCTTGGAGGTGGTACATATCTTGGACACAAAACCATGGGCCTATTCTTGAGATTGGCCGGAATTCAGGACGAAAATAGAAACTTAGGAAGGTAGCAAGTGTTGCTCATCGATAAGGCAAGCTACAGTCTATTCAAAAACGGGGCAATATGAATGCTGAGAAGCTTTCTACTAGACACGACATATCCATTGATGAATTCTCTTTTCTAATGTCTACAACCACGGAAACAGTGGAATACACAGACATAGAAACACTCGCCCTGTGAAAAGACTTACTAGAAACAGTCCACTTCAAAT
Organism: Callospermophilus lateralis; assembly: GCF_048772815.1. Taxonomy (NCBI): domain Eukaryota; kingdom Metazoa; phylum Chordata; class Mammalia; order Rodentia; family Sciuridae; genus Callospermophilus; species Callospermophilus lateralis. The sequence continues at coordinate 675,149 of NW_027514480.1, forward strand.
GAAACAAACCGACTGTCCTACCTATTCTCAGAAAATGAGACAAAACCACAAACCCACAACCACACCCACAAAGGCACCTCCTTCCCCTAAGTAGGTCTGTGAATATCCAGAGTGTCCTCTGACTTGTGGGCCATAATATGTTCCCCCAAAATGGCCTTTCCTGTCTCAGATCTTGTCTCCTTGGCCAAGTCTGTGAACTTCTTAGGAGCCAACGATGAGCAACTACCTGCTTTCTCATGAAAAACCCTGCATCCGAGCTTTCCTGGCATTTGGCCTTTGTCATATCTGTAGGTACCAAAAAATACTGACCCTGTCCTTGGTAAATCCAAACAAGTGAGACCACTGGGACTGGGACTTGGATTGGCTCTGTGTGCCTGGCTTCCTGGATCCCACGTTCAGAGAGTTCCATCACCAAGAAAGTGAGGTGAGGTCACTTCCTTCCTGAACTGAATGAGGGCACTGTCTTGGCAGCCACTTTGTCCTAACTGTTGCTTCCAAGGGTCCCAAGAGATTGAGGCTGCCCCTACTTCCTGTGACATTTTCACAAGTTAGAATGGTATATCAACCAAAGGCACCAAGGAATAGATCTCCACACAGGCCTGGTTTGGTCCATGATCTCTACATTAAAAAAAAATCTGATTCAGACACAACCTTTTATCCTGACCGGGTTGTTTGCCATGGAAGATGACTTTTGGTCTCTCAGGTCCTTTATTGCTTCCTACATCTTCTCCAGGGATCATTTCTGCATGGACCTTTGAGGTTCTCAGCAGGTGGAAGTTTTTCTACATTTCTGTATTGTAATATCAACTCCTTCCCTGCTCTTCTGTAAAGTTAGATTGAGGGAACAGTGTCCGGTTATGGTTAAAAACATGATCGATTTGGGTTAGAAATCATTTTGCTGGATGAATGATCGTATTGAGAACTTGCTATGTGTAGAAGAATATATAGGTGAAATATATGTATGAAAAAAGAAATCTAAGTCTGATTTGAAGCCCAGAAGGGCATTGGGCCCTTGATAGGGATACGTGGTGTTGAATTACGTTCTGCAGAGTTGTCTCAGATAAATCGATATACAATGGCATAGCACCTTGTACGTTGCATGAATTAATGTAGAAGGAACATCAAGTCAAAAAGGCATAGTCGGTAGTGAAAGGTTAATAAAATTAATAAAATAGGTACTTGTCACTTCCTGTTTTTCTGTATGCTTAACAAAACACTTTTGAAATCTTGAGAAATGTTTGCTAATCTTGTTCTAGAATGTACTGTTCCCAACAGCCGAACTGCAGAATGTACTCCCTCACTCGGTGTCATGCAAACCGCCCACTCGCCCTTACCCATCACTAAACTTCCCTCTCTTCCCTCTCCAAGGAAAGTATATAAGCTCTGCTTAAGCTGTTCTCAGAGGTCTCTGCTCTATTTAATTTAGCTCTGAGCTCCAGCATGCTGGACCACAAATAAACCCTTTGCTGTTGCATGAGACAGTCTCTTGATAGTATCTTCCTCTGACACTCGCCTGACCTTTACATATTGAGGTTCCACCGAGTTCCAGCAGTGGCGGAGGAGAGACCCCAACGGGCTCCTCTTGGAGCAAGTAAGGCGCCTCTTTCCGGTTTCAGGTTTCTTGTTATGGCTTGGCAAAATTGCTGGCGATGAAGAGCCTGGGCTCTCTCCGACGGTGGCTGAGAGACGTGTCACAGAGACAAAGGGCACCTCTCTGGAGGACCCCGCAGAGAACTCGGGAAATCAAGGAACAATAGTCTTCTCGACTCAGTGATATTTTCTTTTAGATTTGTTGTTGCCATACCATTGGGTTTTGCCGGCTACTCATTCCTGTTCTCAGTGTTGGACGTTCATTGCCTGTCTTTATGGTCTTGTCTTATCTGTGTCGTGTGTCCTTGCTTTTACTGTTTGTGGAACTTTCATTATGGAACAGAGCAAGTCAAGGCCTCTGTCCCTGACCCTTGATCACTGGACCAAAGTCCGCTTAAGGGCTCAGAATCTTTCTTTTTTTAGTAAAACGCTGGACCTGGCAGAATCTCTGTGCCTCAGAATGGCCCATCTTTGGAGTCGTATTGCCCCTAGAAGGATCTTTCTACTTCCCACTAATTTAAAAAGTCAGAGGTATTGTCTTTCAGCCAGCGCCATATAGCCATCCGGATCAACAGCCATATATCTTAACTTGGCAGGACCTCTGCAAATCTCCTCCTCCATGGGTGAAGCCTTTCCTTGCCCCTACCTCTGCTCCTACTCCTTCCCCCATGATCTCTCAAACCCTCTCAACCTCCTCCTCCTCCACCCTCTGTTCTCCCTGAGTCACAGATTTGACTCTACTGGACTCTTCTCCCCCTCCTTATCCCCTGCCCTCGTCCCCTAACACACAACACACTCTAAGTGATTCCGCTGCTGCTGACTAAGCCTCTCTACCATTGGAGGAAGCTAAGCCGGTAATAGGATCTGACAATGGATCGATGTTCATGGCCCAGGTAAGTCAGGGGTTAGCCAGGAACCTGGGGATTAATTGGAAGTTAAATTGTGCTTATAGACCACAGAGTTCAAGACAAGTAGAAAGAATGAATAGAACCATTAAAGAGACCTTAACGAAATTAAGCTTAGAGACCAGCATAGGATTGCACTATGCTCCTGCCTTATGCAATGTTTCATGCAAGAAAAAATCCCTTTGTTTCTTTGAGTAACCTTACCACGTGTGAAATTCTTTATGGTGGCCCTCCTCCAGTAGGGGACCTAAGCCCAACTGTAAGACCTAAAGATCCTTTCCACACCCCCTTGCTTGACAGACTTAAATATCTTGAAAGAACTCAGTAATACCTGTGAAAACAGCTGGCCACTGCCTACCCAACTGGGAACCAGGGGATTCCACATCCATATCAAGTAAGAGATTTCATCTATGTAAGATGATATCAGGTGTCATCCCTCGTACCCCGCTGAAAAGGACCATACCAGGTGCTATTATAACACCTACAGTGGTAAACGTAAACAGAATCACTTCCAGGATCCATGTCTCTCATCTCAAGCCTGCTCCCTGTACAGAATCTTTCTGGAAACTGAAAAAGACTGGTAACAGTTTCAAATTGTGTATTCGCAATGTGAATAAGGTTATATACTCTCCCCTTGGCTACAAGTAGTCCTAACCCTCATCAGCCCATTAAGCAGTGATGGCTGATCACAAATCCTACTGGAAAAGAAGTATGGTCTATCTCGCATACAGCCCCCTTAGGGACCTGGTGGCCATCTCTCCACCCAGACATTTGTTAGCTGGCTATAGGTATTTCCTATTGTGATATCACTGATGAAGAGGATCCCACTAAAATACCATTAAATCCCTTCTGTACCATAGATAATGGAAACAAACATTATGGATGTAGGGACACGCAAGCCAGATGCAGGTTGGCTAGTCTAGATTACTAAGTTTGCCTGGCAGACTATCAAAGCCACAAAGAGTAACGGCTGTGTGGGGGAAAAGCCGACTTTTTCTGTATGTCATGGGAATGTGTGCATACAGGGGCTGCCTGATGGAACCCCAATTCTTCATCAAATTCAGTACACAGCATTGGCCACATTACCAATTAGACAACCAAAAACTATGGCACCCAGAGGGGTCTCTAGATCCTCAAATTTTGCATGACCTATTTGACTTCTGCAAGTGCTCAAAAGAGTGAAAGGAAATTCCCCTATGTGGAAGCCTATTCCCTCCTTCACTCACATCCTGAACTATGCTTTTCCAATAGATCATTATCCTCAGCCTTCTGCTCCAGACCCTCTGCTGTCACTCCCATCTCAGCAACTTGATTTCTCCCCTCCAATAACTAGATCAGAAACCCAAAGCTCCACCAGTTCTCTGACCATAGCCCCCTTGCTGAGGTAGCAGGTACATAGGTACCGCTCCACCGACTCATTCCTCTCATCTCCTGTCAGTGCCCTCACCGGGTCCCACCAGGTCCTCTTACCAGCTAACCCAATGCTCAAACGAGCTGAGGAGAGCCCTGAGACCCTTATCCAAGATGTAATATAATTGGCCTTTAAAGTTGCTTTGTCATCACTGAAAACAGGTTACTAAAATTTAAAGTCCCTCACAGGATTTTGGGATCCTCACTCCCGTCTTTCACTCTGCTCTACCTGATCTACTGCTCAAGTTTGCTGCTAGGAAATTCCAAATACCCTTTCGCATTATTCTTTTACATCTCTCTTTTCCCTCATTCTCAGATCCTCGGAGGTGCTCTCAGCCCCAACTTCCCCGTCTTTCCCCCTCTGTACCAGGTCCACAGAAAAGTCTTAAATGACCTTCTTCAGAAGTCTTCACCATGGCTGAGTTTTGAACTTTCAGCCAAAGAGTCCCAATAAAGACTTTAATGTAGATAAACATTCTCTTTTGTATTGCCCTGTTCTACTTGGCCACTGGCTAAAAATCTCAGTACTTCTAAGCTAGACAACCTCTAACTAGTTTTTCACAAAATATGTGAACAAGTCCTCTGGCCTTCAGCTGGGGCTTCACAGAGATGGCTACATTTCTAAGATAAAGAAATTACCAACCGGGCTCCATGGTAACAGCTGGCAGGGGGAAAATAAGAAAGGGAAGAAAAAGCTCTCCTCCTCCCAGGTGTCCTTGAAAAGTTAACTTGCCCAGAACAGAAGGAAAAACAGAAACAAATACTGCTTTTTTAAACTTCTGAAGACTGTGAACTTCTGAGCCCCATGCCTTATATGTTGGGTACAAATTTCTGAAACTACCTAAACTTGAGTTTCAGGGGATTAATTGATTACAATAGAAGCAATGCCCTCTGAATCCGGTTGCAACCAAATAGGACTGTTTCCCTCTCTTGAGTGCTATCTTAGGTGCCTTGCTTTGTCAGTGCCTACAACAGCATAATTCTATATACTTAAACATCGTTTATGTTTTCATGAAATGATCAAGATATGTGATAATTTGTGTAATGGTGCAGATGTTTCCCAGAGTGCTCTATCATGACGCAGGTTCATTTGAGGATCAAATAGGGGGGGGGCATACAACCGGTTCCACTGGGAACATATGTCCCTCACTTTAGCCATCCTATTAGGAATAGGAGTTGCTGCACGGGTGGGCAGAGGAACCAGTGGCATTGTCCATGGGACACAAAAGATGACCCAATTAGAAGCAGCAATAGAGCAAAAGTAAGATATTAGAAACCTCCTTCAGGGCTTTGCATGAAACTTTAACCTCTCTCTCTGAAGTTGTTTTACAGAACAGTTGAGGGTTGGACCTCCTCTTCATTAGAGAAGGGGGCCTTTGTGCTGCATTGAGGGAAGAATGTTGTTTTTATGCTGACTATACTGGAGTTGTAATAAAATCTATGAGTAAATTTAAAAGACACCTTGAAGAGCATCAACAAGTGAGAGAGGCCCAAAAAGGGTGGCTTGAGTCTTGGTTCACACAGTCCCCCTGGTTAACTACGTTTTTATCAACCCTGGCCGGTCCAATAATAATCCTCATATTATTGCTAACTATAAAACCCTGTTTGCTCAACCGTGTAATGTCTTTTCTCCAGGCTCAAATTGGACGAGTTAAACTTATGGTAATACCCCACTAGCAGACATTGAATGTGACACCCTCCAATGATCATTTTTATGATTAAAATTAGCCAGAAGAAGAAGTGGGGAATGAAATATTAATAAAATAGGTACTTGTCACATCTTGTTTTTCTGTATGCTTAACAGAACACTGTTGAAATCTTGAGAAATGTTTGCAAATCTTGTTCCCAGAATGTTCTATCCCCAGCTGCCAAATTGCAGAATGTACTCCCTCTCCCAGTTGCATGCAAACCGCCCACTCGCCCTGACCCATCAATACAATTCCCTCCCTTCCCTCTCCAGGGAAAGTATATAAGCTCTACTTCAGCTATTCTCAGGGCTATCTGCTCTATTCAGGTGAGCTCTGAACCCCAGCCTGCTGGACACCCAATAAACCGTTTGATGTTGCATGAGATAGTCTGTTGGTAGTCTCCTCCTCTGAAGCTCGCACCACATTTACTTGGATGATTAAATGTAGAAGAGAACTTCCAGTCAAAAAGGGATAGTCTGTAGCATTACGAAGATAGTCAATAAGTTTAGGAAGAAGGGTGAGTATAAGATTTGGAACAAAAGTTTCTTAGCAATAGGATTTCGATTAGAGCGTGAATGTAAATGTCAGCACAGGTGAAGAGTCAGTCACAATGATGAATTGGGGAAAATATGTAGGAAAGCATATATCAATATAGACATTACAAAATCAGGCAGAGTATAAAGTGAGTGATAGGATTAGACATTTTGAAAAGGGTTGAGTTTAAATACATAATCTTAGGAAGAAACAAATATGTAGTCACAAATAGGATTGACATTTGAGAGCACTGGGCAAATTTCAGGTGGATGAATATTTCTGAGAATAATCTTGTGAATAGTTGATTATAAATCCACATACATGAACATGAATGAATTTAGGGAGTGAATATAAGACACATATATTTCATATTTTGAAAAATCTGGAGAGTGTATATATATATATATATATATATATATATATATATATATATATATATACATATATATACATATACATAAAACACACACACAGACAAAAAAGTAGCAATATATATGTCAATCAAAATTCATTATAAAATATATACCATCCACAGATCTAAAAATATTCATTTTACTGAACATGGATTTATGTATAATGCTGTTCAACTAGCAAGCTCACCCATAGGTTGAATATTCAGTTCCAACAGGGTTTAGTAGGAGTGATCTCTTCTAACAATTTGTATCTGCCAAGTCAGCCACCTCACAAGAATGTATGTTTGGTACCAGATAGGAATCTATATGTGCATATAAGAATACAGAGAAAGGGAGACAGGAATTCACATATTTGTTAACCTTAAAAATACTAGGACAACTATTTCAACAAACAATTGACTAGATTTATAACTCCAACTCTGTATCATGCAAAAGGCAAGTCCATCTATACACCATGCCTACTCTGAACTGCTTGTATTTCTATTCTTTATGGGATATTTTTCTCCATCATATTAGGATTAGTAGTCAGAGTCTGGTAGGGTATGGGTTAGAGTCAGGTATTCAGTATTTTGAATTGAAAATAGGACACTGAATCCAATGTGTATGCAAATATATGCTACGGAAAAATCTTCCCACTCTCCTCCAGAACAATGCCTTGACATTACCTTCGCCCCAAGTAAGACACAATTAGAGGAGAAGAGTTAGAAAATCTGTGAATACATATCTAGAATGGAAAATGCTCCAGATTTCACATCTTTGGAGGTGGTAGAGGAGTTTCCAAAAGTAAGAGACAGGGTAAACACTCCACAAACATGGAGCACTGCTGGCCAAAAGACTTTTTGAGAATCTGCCTCTGAGGTTGGGCACTTGAAATATATGTTGTTGTCAGGAGCTTTAGCTTTATTTGTAGTGAAACCATCAAAGCTGGATCTGCATCTATGTGACCTGGAGGAAATGGTTACTTATTTTCAAATAAAAATGAGGCAGTAGTGATGAATTCTCTTTTTGTAGGTAAACTTTGGCCACTGAGGGCTAAGGGTCTTCCCGTGTGGACTGTGAAACCAATGGTCATCCTCCAATTTTTGTGGTGTTTCTTGCTGCTGCACTGGGAGTTTGGTATTTGCTTCATGAAATACAACGAGTTCAAATGGGACACAGTGCTGAAGGGAGTTCTGTCAGGTGTGGTTGGCAGGGTCTCCAGGAGAATGCACCAACCAGGGTTCTATCTCAAGTAGCTTGCCCCCTTGACAATTACAACATGATACTGAACATTGCTCTGAAACCTCTCCATATAAAAATATGCCTTTACATATATGGGTGTGATGGTTGCACCATGTCAGTCACAGCCATTTGGAAGCCAATGGAAGATCCACATGGCCCCACCACAGATGTTTTATCACACATTTGCATAACACAGCTCTAGGCCCACTACTTACCAGGCCCAAACTTACTGGCATCTCTGTTCTACACCATTTTCATGAAACCCAGTCAATCAAGGCCCTGTCTGTTATACTCATGATCATCAACAGGACATCAAAGGTCCTCCAGTACCAGCTGGTCATCGGAATTTCTAAAATTTCATGGTAATTATCTAGCATTTTTTCACAGATGCATTTGGAGGCAATGTTGGTTTCAATTCATTCAGGAACCATTAAATGGTGAGGAAGCTAATTTCAGGGAAATCTCTGAAGCACTCTCACAGGCAAGTCTACCCAAAGAGTGGCCAAAAAGTCACATGAAGCCAGGCCCATTGAGGTCTACAAAGCGAGGTCCAAGTGTGTTTTGAATCTCAATTATGCCTGCCAAGTCTTTCAGAATAAAATCATGTAATATCCTGGCTGTGATTCCCAGTGTTCTGTGGAAAGCCACTCTGGGCCTTGATCACAGGTTCCCAATGGCAACTCTCATTCCTGGCCTCCTAAAATCCCCACACAATTCATGTCAATACTTCTCTGAGGTCAGTTCCAGAACTCAGTCTCTAAGGGGAATCACAGCAGAATTCATGCCCAGGTGGACCCAGTCATCTCTTCCAACTGCCACACAAATGACCACAATTATAACCAAAACACTCCTACATGGCCCTCATCTTCTACCATAAAGATACTCATCATAACATCTGCATGGAGGTTTTCATGAGAGGCACATCCCAAGACAGTGTCCAAAATAAGCTCCCTTGCCCCTCATTTGCCGAATGACAGGGTGGCTTGGACACCCTTCCTGTGAACCAGGAGTGATCAAATAGGCCTGCCCTTAATACTGCTTCGCTTCTCCAATTTGAGCCTCTCTGACTGTGGGGTCTAGATTCTTTTTGTGAATTGGAGTCATGAGAAAAGCCAAGCACCTCTGCAAAGATTTGAAGAACTCATTTCACCCAAAGGATCCCTATTCTGACATGATGGATTTCAGAAACCTAACAAAGGAAGGCAATATACTTCATGCACATTGATTGAACGTTTTTCCATTTTGGTTTAGATGCACATATGGGATCTTTCTTTACATCCATCAGGTGCTGAGAATCTAAGTCACAGCCTAAAACAGGGCAAAGGGCCTGAATCAGACACATCGTTTTCCAATGAAATTAAGCAAAGAGCCAGAGGTGATGCACATTCATTTCCATTTGAAAACTGTTTTCTTCAGGCTTAACAAAGGGGTTGCATGAGACATAGACCTTTCTCATATTCAGGGCAACAGAACAATACCTAAGCAAAAGGCCCAAAGCAGGGTATCTCCACTGAGACTTTCCTGGTCACACTGATATCTGAGTTTTCTGAGATGCTGGCCATTCCATTCAGGTATCCAGTACATGGCCATGTCAAAGACCTTGGATTTGGTACGTATCTTGGACACATAACCATGAGCCTATTCTAGAGAGTGGCCAGAATTCAGGAAGAAAACAGGGACTTAGGAAGGTATTAGGTGTTGCCCGTGCATAAGGCAAGCCACACTCCATTCATAAATTGGGCAGGATGAATGCTGGGAAGCTTTATACTAGACATGACACATCCATTGCTGCATTCTCTTTTCTCATGTCTACTACCACAGGCACAGTGGGATACACAGACATGGAAACACTCACCTCGTCAAACGACTTACCAGAAACAGTTCACTCCAAAACAAACAAACCGCCATTCCTACCTATTTTCAGAACATGAGACAAACCACAAACCCACACCCACTCCCAAAAAGGCACCTCCTTCCCCAAGTAGCTGTGTGACTAACCAGAGTGTCCTCTGACTGGTGGCCATACTCTGTTCTTCCGAAATGGCCTGTCCTCTCTCAGATCTGTTTTCCTTGGCGAACTCTGTAAAGTTGTAAGGAAAAAATGGAGAGCTACTACCTGCTTTCTCAGGAAAGTTCCCTCTTCAGAGCTCTCCAGGCATTTGGTAATCCTCACTTCAGTAGGAACCAAGAATGACTGACTTTATCCTTGCTAAATCCAAACAAGTGAGCCCACTGGGACTGGGACTGAAACTGCTTCTGGGTGCCTGGCTCCTTGGATACAAAGTTCAGAGAGTTCCATCACCAAGGAAATGAGGTATGTCACATTCTTTGGAACTGAATGAGGTCACTGCCTTGGGAAAGGTATATCTTATGATGTGCAAAAACTGAAGAAATAATAATGTACCAGTATCGAATACAAATAAATGACAAATTACATATCATGTCCCATAGGATTCTACTTGCATTGATGTTAGACTGCGTCAGTTACTGTAGAATAATTAGGATTTGTATGCACCATTCACTGAAGTTAGTTTTCAGTACTAGGAAACAAATATGTATTTCAGGTGGATGAATATTTCTGATTATAATCTTGTGAAAAGTGGATTATAAATCCACATACATGAACATGAATGAATTTAGAGAGTGTATATTAGACACATATATTTCATATTTTGAAAAATTTGGAGAGTATATCTATATCTATATCTACATCTATACACACACACACACACACAACACTCACAGACATTAAAAAGTACCAATATAAATGCCAATCGAAATTCATCAGTAAATATATATCATCCACAAATGCAAAAATATTTATTTTACTGAACATGAGTTAATGTATAATGTTGTTCTACTAGGACGCTCTCCTATAGGTTGAATTTTCATTTCCAACAGCATTAAGGAGGAGTGAACACTTCTCACAATTTGTATCTGCCAAGACAGCCACCTCACAAAAATGTACGTGTGATACCTGGTAGGATTCTATATATGCATATAAATATACATGTGTGAATAGGCTACAGAAAAAGGAAACAAGAATTCACATATTTGTTAAGTTTAAAAACACATGGAGAATATTTCAATTAAAATTTGACTAGATTTATAACTCCTACCTTATATAATGCATATGTCAAGTCCAACTATACAACATGTCTCCTCTGAAGTGCTTGTATTTCCATTGTGTTGGGTTAATTTTCTCCATTATATTAGGATGAATAGTCTGAGACTACTAGGTATGGGTTAGTGTCAGGGATACAGTATTTCAAATGGAAAATTGGAAAATGAATCCAATGTGTATGTAAAAATATGCTGCACAAATATCCTCCCGCTCTCATCCAGAACAATGCCTTGACATTACCTTCACCCCAAGTAAGACACAATTAGAGGAGAAGAGTTACAAAATCAGTGAATACATATCTGGAATGGAAAATGCTCAGGAGTTCACAACCTTGGAGGTGGTAGAGGAGTTTCCAAAACTAAGGGACAGGGTAAACACTCCACACACATGGAGCTCTGCTGGCCTAAAAACTTTTTGAGAAACTGCCTCTGAGCTTCCACACTTGAAATATATGTAGTTTTCAGGAGATTTGGCTTCCTCTGTAGTGAGACCATCAAAGCTGGGTCTGCATCTATGTGACCTGGAGGACATGGTTTCTTATTTTCCAATGAACAAGATGAAGCAGTGCTGAATCCTCTCTTTGTAGGTAAACTGAGGCCACTGGGGACTAAGTGTCTCCCCGTGTGGACTGTGAAGCCATTTGGTCCTCTTACACTTTTTGTGGTGTTTTTGCTGCTGCACTGTGAGTTTGGTATTTGTTTCACGAAATACTAGGAGCTAAACTGGGACACAGTGCTGGAGGGAGTTCTGTCACGTGTGGTGGGTCAGGGTCTGCAAGAGAATGCACCAACTAGGCTCCTATCTCTCACAGCTTGCCCCATTGCCCCCTTGTCCATATCAACCTGATTCTTAATTTTCCTCTGAAAACTCTCCATATAACAAGATGCCTTTACATATAAGGGTCTGTTGGCTGCACCATGTCAGTTACAAGCCATTTGGAATCCAATGGTAGATCCACATGGCTCTACCACGGATGTTTTATCAAACACCTCCCCACCACTGCTCTAGACCCACTACTCAGCAGGCTCCAAATTTCTGGCATCTCTGTTCTACACCATTTTCATGAAACTGAGTAAATCAAGGCACTGTCTGGTATACTCATGATCAGCAACAGGACATTCAATGTTTCTCCAGTGCCACCTGGTCATAGGAATTTCAAAAATTTCATGGTATTTATCTAGCCATTTTTCAAGCATGAAGTTGGAGGCACTGTGGGTTTCAGTTCATTCAGCAAACATTGAATGGTGAGGAAGCTCATTTCAATGAAATCTCTGGAGCACTCTCACAGGCACGGCTTCCCAAAGAGTGGACAAAAGGTCACATTAGGCCAGGCCCATTGAGGTCTACAATGTGAGGTCCATGTGTGTTTTGACTCTCAACTATGGCTGCCATTTCTTTAAGAATAAAATCATGTGATATCCTTGCTGAGATTCCCAGGCCTCTGTGGAAATCCACCCGGGGCCTAGGTCTCAGTTTCGAAGAGTGACTTTCATGCGTGGCCTCTTAAAATCCCAACAAAATTCATGGCAATGCTTCTCTGAGTTCAGTTCCAAAACCCAGTCTCTAAGGGGAATCACACCAGAGTTCAAGCCCACGTGGACCCAGTCATTTTTTCCAATGCAACACAAATGACCAAAATTAAAACCAAAACACTCCCACATGGCCTTCATCTTATTCCATATAGTCAATCATCTTAACCTCTGGCTGGAGGTTTCCATGAGGGGCGCAGCCCAAGACAGTGTCCAAAATCAGCTCCTTTGCCCCTCATTTGCCTAAAGTCAGGGTAGCCTGGACACCGTTTCTCTGAAACAGGAGCGAACAAATAAGCCTGCCGTTAATACTTCTTTGTTTCTCCAATTTGAGGCCTACTGATTTTAGGAATCGATTCTTTAGGTGATTTAGAGTCATGCGAAAACACAAGCACCTCTGCAGGGCTTTGAAGAACTCATTTGACCCAAAGAATCCCTATTGTCATTTGAAGGAGTGCAGGAACTTAACAGAGGAAGGCAAGAGACTTCATCCACAATGAATGATATTTTTTGAAATTTTGGTTTTGGAAGCTCACATGGGATCATTCTTAAGATCCATCAGGTGCTGAGAATCTAAGTCAAAGCCACACACAGGTCCAAGAGGCTGATAAAGAGCCACAGGTGAGGCCCATTCATTTCCATTTGAAAACTGTTTTCTTCAGGCTTCACAAAGGGGTGGCCTGAGGCAAAGAGCTTCCTGACATTCAGTGCAACACAACAATAAGTAAGCAAAAGGCCCAAAGCAGGGTTTCTGCACTGAGACTTTCCTGGTCACACTGATATCTGAGTTTTTTGAGATGCTCACCATTTTCTTCAACTATCCAGTACATGGCCATGTCACAGAGCTTGGAGGTGGTACATATTTTGTACACAAATCCATGAGCCTATTCTGGAGAGTGGCCAGAATTCAGGAAGAAAACAACAACTTAGAAAGATAGCAGGTGTTGCACATTGATAAGACAAGCTGCAGTCCATTCATATATTGGGCAGGATGAATTATGGGAAGATTTATACTAGACAGGACACATCCATTAATGCATTCTCTTTTCTAATGTCTACAACAACGGACACAGTGGGATACACAGAAAGAGAAACACTCGCCATGTCAAATGACTTACTAGAAACTGTCCACTCCAAACCAAACAAACCGCCTTTTCTATCTATTCTCAGAACATGAGACAAAACAACAAACCCACACCCACTCCCACAAAGGCACCTCCTTCCCCCAAGTACGTCTGTGACTATCCGGAGTGTCCTCTGACTGGTGGGCCATACTATGTTCCCCCGAAATGCCCTGTCTTCTCTCAGATCTTGATTCCTTGACAAACTCTGTGAAGATGTCAGGAAAAAGTGGTTAGCCACTACCTGTTTTCTCAGGAAAGGTCCATCTTCAGAGCTCTCCTGGCATTTGGCCATCCTCACATCATTAGGTACCAAGAAAACTGACTCTGTCCTTGGTAAATCCAAACAAGTGAGCCCACTGGGACTGGGACTGGGACTGCCTCTGGGTGTCTGGCTTCTTGGATACCAAGTTCAGAGAGTTCCATCACCAAGGAAATGAGGTATTTCACATTCTTTGGAACTGAATGAGGTCACTGCCTTGCCAACCACTTTGTCCTAACAGTGGCTTCCAAGGGTAACATAAGATGGAGGTTGCCAGAACTTCCTGTGACACTTTCATAAGGTAGAATGTATATCACCATTGGCACCCGGGAACAGCTCTCCACTCAGCCCTGGTTTTGTCCATCTTCTGTACAATAAGAAGAGAGAGAGGCAGATTCAGACACATCCCTTCATCCTGACCAGGTTGTTTGCCATGGAAGATGACTTTTGCTCTCTCAGGTGCTTCATACCTGCCTACAACTTCTCCAGGTACCATTTGTGCATGGACATTTGAGGTTCTCATCAGGTAGAAGGTCCCCAACTTTCCTGTATTGTAAGAACCACTCTGTCTCTGCTCTTCTGTAAAATGATTGAGGGAACAGTGTATACTTTGGGTTAAAAACAGGTTTGATTTGGATTACGAGTGATTCTGTGTGATGAATAATGGTATTGGGAACCTGCAATATTTAGAAGAATATAGAGCTGAAATATAAGTAGGAAAACAGAAATCTAGGTATGATTTGAAGCCCAGAAGGGTTTTGCCCTTGATTGGGATACTTAGCTTTGAATGATGTTCTGCAAAGATGCCTCAGATAATTCCATATACAATGGCATAGGGCCTTATACATTGGATCATTGAATTTAGAAGAGAACATCCAGTCAAAAAGGGATATTCAGTAGGATTAGGAAGATAGTCGGTAGGTTTAGGATGAAGAGTGAGTATAGGATTTGGACCAAAAGTTCTTTAGCAATAGGCTTTCGGTTGTTGAGTGAATGTAAATGTCAGCACATATGAAGAGTCAGTCACTATGTTGAACTGGGGAAAATATGTAGAAAAGCAGATATCAATAGAAACATTACGAAATCAGGCAAAGTATAAAGTGAGTGATAGAATTAGACTTTTTCAACAGGGTTGAGTTTGAATATATAAATTAGGAAAAAAACAAATATGTAGTCACCAATAGGATTGACAATTGACAGCATTAGGCAACCTGGACATGGATGTTTTTAGAAATCCATGTTCACTTTCCATTTAGGCTTTGGTACAATCATAAGTGTGACCTTTCCATTTTTTGTCCAGAATATTACTGTGATAATGAGGTGACATGAGTATTTCTTTCACCATTTCTGGGAGCAATATATTGAAGATGTAAAATGAGAATCGGGGGTACAAAGAGGTGTACCCTGTTTCTAGGAACATAGAGAAAAAGCATGAATAGACCATACTGTGAATAAACAATATAACTTTTTTGAACTTTAAATAATGAATTGAACTGATATCTGAAAAATTAAAGGAAATCGTATATTGATATACAATCATTCATTCCAACCAGGTATATATGTAATGGAAATATTTGTGTTTAGGTTTATCATAAAGAGTGTGTGAGTTTTGCTTCAAAATGATTATGGAAATTCAAAATAATGTGTTTGGAAAGAAGTCTCATGAAAAGACCAGTCAAGAATACCCTGACAATACATGTGTTCTGAAGAAAGAAGTGGTTAAAGTTGAAACAAATGCTTATTAATTTGTGAACTTGTGGATGAAATGTATATCCTGTGATGTGCAAAAACTGAAGAAACAATAATGTACCAGTGTCGAATACAAATGAATGACAAATTACATATCATGTCCCATAGGAGTCTACTTGCATTGATGTTAGACTGGGTCAGTTACTGTAGAATAATTAGGATTTGTATGCACCATTCACTGAAGTTAGTTTTCAGTACTAGGAAACAAATATGTATTTCAGGTGGATGAATATTTCTGATTATAATCTTGTGAAAAGTGGATTATAAATCCACATACATGAACATGAATGAATTTAGAGAGTGTATATTAGACACATATATTTCATATTTTGAAAAATTTGCAGAGTATATCTATATTTATATCTGTATATACACACACACACACACACAACACTCACAGACATTAAAAAGTACCAATATAAATGCCAATCGAAATTCATCAGTAAATATGTATCATCCACAAATGCAAAAATATTTATTTTACTGAACATGAGTTAATGTATAATGTTGTTCTACTAGGACGCTCTCCTATAGGTTGAATTTTCATTTCCAACAGCATTTAGGAGGAGTGAACTCTTCTCACAATTTGTATCTGCCAAGACAGCCACCTCACAAAAATGTACGTGTGATACCTGGTAGGATTCTATATATGCATATAAATATACATGTGTGAATAGGCTACAGAAAAGGGAAATAAGAATTCACATATTTGTTAAGCTTAAAAACACATGGAGAATATTTCAAATAAATTTGACTAGATTTATAACTCCTACCTTATATAATGCAAATGTCAAGTCCAACTACACAACATGTCTCCTCTGAAGTACTTGTATTTCTAATGTGTTGGGCTAATTTTCTCCATTATATTAGGATGAATAGTCTGAGTCTACTAGGTATGGGTTAGTGTCAGGGATTCAGTACTTCGAATGGAAATTTGGAAAATGAATCCAATGTGTATGTAAAAATATGCTGCACAAATATCCTCCCGCTCTCATCCAGAACAATGCCTTGACATTACCTTCACCCCAAGTAAGACACAATTAGAGGAGAAGAGTTACAAAATCAGTGAATACATATCTGGAATGGAAAATGCTCAGGAGTTCACAACCTTGGAGGTGGTAGAGGAGTTTCCAAAACTAAAAGACAGGGTAAACACTCCACAAACATGGAGCTCTGCTGGCCTAAAAACTTTTTGAGAAACTGCCTCTGAGCTTCCACACTTGAAATATATGTAGTTTTCAGGAGATTTGGCTTCCTCTGTAGTGAGACCATCAAAGCTGGGTCTGCATCTATGTGACCTGGAGGACATGGTTTCTTATTTTCCAATGAACAAGATGAAGCAGTGCTGAATCCTCTCTTTGTAGGTAAACTGAGGCCACTGGGGACTAAGTGTCTCCCCGTGTGGACTGTGAAGCCATTTGGTCCTCTTACACTTTTTGTGGTGTTTTTGCTGCTGCACTGTGAGTTTGGTATTTGTTTCACGAAATACTAGGAGCTAAACTGGGACACAGTGCTGGAGGGAGTTCTGTCACGTGTGGTGGGTCAGGGTCTGCAAGAGAATGCACCAACTAGGCTCCTATCTCTCACAGCTTGCCCCATTGCCCCCTTGTCCATATCAACCTGATTCTTAATTTTCCTCTGAAAACTCTCCATATAACAAGATGCCTTTACATATAAGGGTCTGTTGGCTGCACCATGTCAGTTACAAGCCATTTGGAATCCAATGGTAGATCCACATGGCCCTACCACGGATGTTTTAGCAAACACCTCCCCACCACTGCTCTAGACCCACTACTCAGCAGGCTCCAAATTTCTGGCATCTCTGTTCTACACCATTTTCATGAAACTCAGTAAATCAAGGCACTGTCTGGTATACTCATGATCAGCAACAGGACATCCAATGTTTCTCCAGTGCCACCTGGTCATAGGAATTTCAAAAATTTCATGGTATTTATCTAGCCATTTTTCAAGCATGAAGTTGGAGGCACTGTGGGTTTCAGTTGATTCAGCAAACATTAAATGGTGAGGAAGCTCATTTCAATGAAATCTCTGGAGAACTCTCACAGGCACGGCTTCCCAAAGAGTGGACAAAAGGTCACATTAGGCCAGGCCCATTGAGGTCTACAATGTGAGGTCCATGTGTGTTTTGACTCTCAACTATGGCTGCCATTTCTTTAAGAATAAAATCATGTGATATCCTTGCTGAGATTCCCAGGCCTCTGTGGAAATCCACCCGGGGCCTAGGTCTCAGTTTCCAAGAGCGAATTTCATGCGTGGCCTCTTAAAATCCCAACAAAATTCATGGCAATGCTTCTCTGAGTTCAGTTCCAAAACCCAGTCTCTAAGGGGAATCACACCAGAGTTCAAGCTCACGTGGACCCAGTCATTTTTTCCAATGCAACACAAATGATCAAAATTAAAACCAAAACACTCCCACATGGCCTTCATCTTATTCCATATAGTCAATCATCTTAACCTCTGGCTGGAGGTTTCCATGAGGGGCGCAGCCCAAGACAGTGTCCAAAATCAGCTCCTTTGCCCCTCATTTGCCTAAAGTCAGGGTAGCCTGGACACCGTTTCTCTGAAACAGGAGCGAACAAATAAGCCTGCCGTTAATACTTCTTTGTTTCTCCAATTTGAGGCCTACTGATTTTAGGAATCGATTCTTTAGGTGATTTAGAGTCATGCGAAAACACAAGCACCTCTGCAGGGCTTTGAAGAACTCATTTGACCCAAAGAATCCCTATTGTCATTTGATGGAGTGCAGGAACTTAACAGAGGAAGGCAAGAGACTTCATCCACAATGAATGATATTTTTTTGCCATTTTGGTTTTGGAAGCTCACATTTGATCATTCTTAAGATCCATCAGGTGCTGAGAATCTAAGTCAAAGCCACACACAGGTCCAAGAGGCTGATAAAGAGCCACAGGTGAGGCCCATTCATTTCCATTTGAAAACTGTTTTCTTCAGGCTTCACAAAGGGGTGGCCTGAGGCAAAGAGCTTCCTGACATTCAGTGCAACACAACAATAAGTAAGCAAAAGGCCCAAAGCAGGGTTTCTGCACTGAGACTTTCCTGGTCACACTGATATCTGAGTTTTTTGAGATGCTCACCATTCTCTTCAACTATCCAGTACATGGCCATGTCACAGAGCTTGGAGGTGGTACATATTTTGTACACAAATCCATGAGCCTATTCTGGAGAGTGGCCAGAATTCAGGAAGAAAACAACAACTTAGAAAGATAGCAGGTGTTGCACATTGATAAGACAAGCTGCAGTCCATTCATATATTGGGCAGGATGAATTATGGGAAGATTTATACTAGACAGGACACATCCATTAATGCATTCTCTTTTCTAATGTCTACAACAACGGACACAGTGGGATACACAGAAAGAGAAACAGTCGCCATGTCAAATGACTTACTAGAAACTGTCCACTCCAAACCAAACAAACCGCCTTTTCTATCTATTCTCAGAACATGAGACAAAACAACAAACCCACACCCACTCCCACAAAGGCACCTCCTTCCCCCAAGTACGTCTGTGACTATCCGGAGTGTCCTCTGACTGGTGGGCCATACTATGTTCCCCCGAAATGCCCTGTCTTCTCTCAGATCTTGATTCCTTGACA
Source organism: Callospermophilus lateralis (assembly GCF_048772815.1). Lineage (NCBI taxonomy): Eukaryota > Metazoa > Chordata > Mammalia > Rodentia > Sciuridae > Callospermophilus > Callospermophilus lateralis. Next base: position 694,328 of record NW_027514480.1, read on the forward strand.
AACTCTGTGAAGATGTCAGGAAAAAGTGGTTAGCCACTACCTGTTTTCTCAGGAAAGGTCCATCTTCAGAGCTCTCCTGGCATTTGGCCATCCTCACATCATTAGGTACCAAGAAAACTGACTCTGTCCTTGGTAAATCCAAACAAGTGAGCCCACTGGGACTGGGACTGGGACTGCCTCTGGGTGTCTGGCTTCTTGGATACCAAGTTCAGAGAGTTCCATCACCAAGGAAATGAGGTATTTCACATTCTTTGGAACTGAATGAGGTCACTGCCTTGGCAACCACTTTGTCCTAACAGTGGCTTCCAAGGGTAACATAAGATGGAGGTTGCCAGAACTTCCTGTGACACTTTCATAAGGTAGAATGTATATCACCATTGGCACCCGGGAACAGCTCTCCACTCAGCCCTGGTTTGGTCCATCTTCTGTACAATAAGAAGAGAGAGAGGCAGATTCAGACACATCCCTTCATCCTGACCAGGTTGTTTGCCATGGAAGATGACTTTTGCTCTCTCAGGTGCTTCATACCTGCCTACAACTTCTCCAGGTACCATTTGTGCATGGACATTTGAGGTTCTCATCAGGTTGAAGGTCCCCAACTTTCCTGTATTGTAAGAACCACTCTGTCTCTGCTCTTCTGTAAAATGATTGAGGGAACAGTGTATACTTTGGGTTAAAAACAGGTTTGATTTGGATTACGAGTGATTCTGTGTGATGAATAATGGTATTGGGAACCTGCAATATTTAGAAGAATATAGAGGTGAAATATAAGTAGGAAAACAGAAATCTAGGTATGATTTGAAGCCCAGAAGGGTTTTGCCCTTGATTGGGATACTTAGCTTTGAATGATGTTCTGCAAAGATGCCTCAGATAATTCCATATACAATGGCATAGGGCCTTATACATTGGATCATTGAATTTAGAAGAGAACATCCAGTCAAAAAGGGATATTCAGTAGGATTAGGAAGATAGTCGGTAGGTTTAGGATGAAGAGTGAGTATAGGATTTGGACCAAAAGTTCTTTAGCAATAGGCTTTCGGTTGTTGAGTGAATGTAAATGTCAGCACATATGAAGAGTCAGTCACTATGTTGAACTGGGGAAAATATGTAGAAAAGCAGATATCAATAGAAACATTACGAAATCAGGCAAAGTATAAAGTGAGTGATAGAATTAGACTTTTTCAACAGGGTTGAGTTTGAATATATAAATTAGGAAAAAAACAAATATGTAGTCACCAATAGGATTGACAATTGACAGCATTAGGCAACCTGGACATGGATGTTTTTAGAAATCCATGTTCACTTTCCATTTAGGCTTTGGTACAATCATAAGTGTGACCTTTCCATTATTTGTCCAGAATATTACTGTGATAATGAGGTGACATGAGTATTTCTTTCACCATTTCTGGGAGCAATATATTGAAGATGTAAAATGAGAATCGGGGGTACAAAGAGGTGTACCCTGTTTCTAGGAACATAGAGAAAAAGCATGAATAGACCATACTGTGAATAAATAATATAACTTTTTTGAACTTTAAATAATGAATTGAACTGATATCTGAAAAATTAAAGGAAATCGTGTATTGATATACAATCATTCATTCCAACCAGGTATATATGTAATGGAAATATTTGTGTTTAGGTTTATCATAAAGAGTGTGTGAGTTTTGCTTCAAAATGATTATGGAAATTCAAAATAATGTGTTTGGAAAGAAGTCTCATGAAAAGACCAGTCAAGAATACCCTGACAATACATGTGTTCTGAAGAAAGAAGTGGTTAAAGTTGAAACAAATGCTTATTAATTTGTGAACTTGTGGATGAAATGTATATCCTGTGATGTGCAAAAACTGAAGAAACAATAATGTACCAGTGTCGAATACAAATGAATGACAAATTACATATCATGTCCCACAGGAGTCTACTTGCATTGATGTTAGACTGGGTCAGTTACTGTAGAATAATTAGGATTTGTATGCACCATTCACTGAAGTTAGTTTTCAGTACTAGGAAACAAATATGTATTTCAAGTGGATGAATATTTCTGATTATAATCTTGTGAAAAGTGGATTATAAATCCACATACATGAACATGAATGAATTTAGAGAGTGTATATTAGACACATATATTTCATATTTTGAAAAATTTGCAGAGTATATCTATATCTATATCTGTATATACACACACACATACACAACACTCACAGACATTAAAAAGTACCAATATAAATGCCAATCGAAATTCATCAGTAAATATGTATCATCCACAAATGCAAAAATATTTATTTTACTGAACATGAGTTAATGTATAATGTTGTTCTACTAGGACACTCTCCTATAGGTTGAATTTTCATTTCCAACAGCATTTAGGAGGAGTGAACTCTTCTCACAATTTGTATCTGCCAAGACAGCCACCTCACAAAAATGTACGTGTGATACCTGGTAGGATTCTATATATGCATATAAATATACATGTGTGAATAGGCTACAGAAAAGGGAAATAAGAATTCACATATTTGTTAAGCTTAAAAACACATGGAGAATATTTCAAATAAATTTGACTAGATTTATAACTCCTACCTTATATAATGCAAATGTCAAGTCCAACTACACAACATGTCTCCTCTGAAGTACTTGTATTTCTAATGTGTTGGGCTAATTTTCTCCATTATATTAGGATGAATAGTCTGAGTCTACTAGGTATGGGTTAGTGTCAGGGATTCAGTACTTCGAATGGAAATTTGGAAAATGAATCCAATGTGTATGTAAAAATATGCTGCACAAATATCCTCCCGCTCTCATCCAGAACAATGCCTTGACATTACCTTCACCCCAAGTAAGACACAATTAGAGGAGAAGAGTTACAAAATCAGTGAATACATATCTGGAATGGAAAATGCTCAGGAGTTCACAACCTTGGAGGTGGTAGAGGAGTTTCCAAAACTAAGGGACAGGGTAAACACTCCACAAACATGGAGCTCTGCTGGCCTAAAAACTTTTTGAGAAACTGCCTCTGAGCTTCCACACTTGAAATATATGTAGTTTTCAGGAGATTTGGCTTCCTCTGTAGTGAGACCATCAAAGCTGGGTCTGCATCTATGTGACCTGGAGGACATGGTTTCTTATTTTCCAATGAACAAGATGAAGCAGTGCTGAATCCTCTCTTTGTAGGTAAACTGAGGCCACTGGGGACTAAGTGTCTCCCCGTGTGGACTGTGAAGCCATTTGGTCCTCTTACACTTTTTGTGGTGTTTTTGCTGCTGCACTGTGAGTTTGGTATTTGTTTCACGAAATACTAGGAGCTAAACTGGGACACAGTGCTGGAGGGAGTTCTGTCACGTGTGGTGGGTCAGGGTCTGCAAGAGAATGCACCAACTAGGCTCCTATCTCTCACAGCTTGCCCCATTGCCCCCTTGTCCATATCAACCTGATTCTTAATTTTCCTCTGAAAACTCTCCATATAACAAGATGCCTTTACATATAAGGGTCTGTTGGCTGCACCATGTCAGTTACAAGCCATTTGGAATCCAATGGTAGATCCACATGGCCCTACCACGGATGTTTTATCAAACACCTCCCCACCACTGCTCTAGACCCACTACTCAGCAGGCTCCAAATTTCTGGCATCTCTGTTCTACACCATTTTCATGAAACTCAGTAAATCAAGGCACTGTCTGGTATACTCATGATCAGCAACAGGACATCCAATGTTTCTCCAGTGCCACCTGGTCATAGGAATTTCAAAAATTTCATGGTATTTATCTAGCCATTTTTTAAGCATGAAGTTGGAGGCACTGTGGGTTTCAGTTCATTCAGCAAACATTAAATGGTGAGGAAGCTCATTTCAATGAAATCTCTGGAGAACTCTCACAGGCACGGCTTCCCAAAGAGTGGACAAAAGGTCACATTAGGCCAGGCCCATTGAGGTCTACAATGTGAGGTCCATGTGTGTTTTGACTCTCAACTATGGCTGCCATTTCTTTAAGAATAAAATCATGTGATATCCTTGCTGAGATTCCCAGGCCTCTGTGGAAATCCACCCGGGGCCTAGGTCTCAGTTTCCAAGAGCGAATTTCATGCGTGGCCTCTTAAAATCCCAACAAAATTCATGGCAATGCTTCTCTGAGTTCAGTTCCAAAACCCAGTCTCTAAGGGGAATCACACCAGAGTTCAAGCTCACGTGGACCCAGTCATTTTTTCCAATGCAACACAAATGATCAAAATTAAAACCAAAACACTCCCACATGGCCTTCATCTTATTCCATATAGTCAATCATCTTAACCTCTGGCTGGAGGTTTCCATGAGGGGCGCAGCCCAAGACAGTGTCCAAAATCAGCTCCTTTGCCCCTCATTTGCCTAAAGTCAGGGTAGCCTGGACACCGTTTCTCTGAAACAGGAGCGAACAAATAAGCCTGCCGTTAATACTTCTTTGTTTCTCCAATTTGAGGCCTCTTGATTTTAGGAATTGATTATTTAGGTGATTTAGAGTCATGCGAAAACACAAGCACCTCTGCAGGGCTTTGAAGAACTCATTTGACCCAAAGAATCCCTATTGTCATTTGATGGAGTGCAGGAACCTAACAGAGGAAGGCAAGAGACTTCATCCACAATGAATGATATTTTTTGCCATTTTGGTTTTGGAAGCTCACATGGGATCATTCTTAAGATCCATCAGGTGCTGAGAATCTAAGTCAAAGCCACACACAGGTCCAAGAGGCTGATAAAGAGCCACAGGTGAGGCCCATTCATTTCCATTTGAAAACTGTTTTCTTCAGGCTTCACAAAGGGGTGGCCTGAGGCAAAGAGCTTCCTGACATTCAGTGCAACACAACAATAAGTAAGCAAAAGGCCCAAAGCAGGGTTTCTGCACTGAGACTTTCCTGGTCACACTGATATCTCAGTTTTTTGAGATGCTCGCCATTCTCTTCAACTATCCAGTACATGGCCATGTCACAGAGCTTGGAGGTGGTACATATTTTGTTCACAAATCCATGAGCCTATTCTGGAGAGTGGCCAGAATTCAGGAAGAAAACAACAACTTAGAAAGATAGCAGGTGTTGCACATTGATAAGACAAGCTGCAGTCCATTCATATATTGGGCAGGATGAATTATGGGAAGATTTATACTAGACAGGACACATCCATTAATGCATTCTCTTTTCTAATGTCTACAACAACGGACACAGTGGGATACACAGAAAGAGAAACAGTCGCCATGTCAAATGACTTACTAGAAACTGTCCACTCCAAACCAAACAAACCGCCTTTTCTATCTATTCTCAGAACATGAGACAAAACAACAAACCCACACCCACTCCCACAAAGGCACCTCCTTCCCCCAAGTACGTCTGTGACTATCCGGAGTGTCCTCTGACTGGTGGGCCATACTATGTTCCCCCAAATGCCCTGTCTTCTCTCAGATCTTGATTCCTTGACCAACTCTGTGAAGATGTCAGGAAAAAGTGGTTAGCCACTACCTGTTTTCTCAGGAAAGGTCCATCTTCAGAGCTCTCCTGGCATTTGGCCATCCTCACATCATTAGGTACCAAGAAAACTGACTCTGTCCTTGGTAAATCCAAACAAGTGAGCCCACTGGGACTGGGACTGGGACTGCCTCTGGGTGTCTGGCTTCTTGGATACCAAGTTCAGAGAGTTCCATCACCAAGGAAATGAGGTATTTCACATTCTTTGGAACTGAATGAGGTCACTGCCTTGGCAACCACTTTGTCCTAACAGTGGCTTCCAAGGGTAACATAAGATGGAGGTTGCCAGAACTTCCTGTGACACTTTCATAAGGTAGAATGTATATCACCATTGGCACCCGGGAACAGCTCTCCACTCAGCCCTGGTTTGGTCCATCTTCTGTACAATAAGAAGAGAGAGAGGCAGATTCAGACACATCCCTTCATCCTGACCAGGTTGTTTGCCATGGAAGATGACTTTTGCTCTCTCAGGTGCTTCATACCTGCCTACAACTTCTCCAGGTACCATTTGTGCATGGACATTTGAGGTTCTCATCAGGTTGAAGGTCCCCAACTTTCCTGTATTGTAAGAACCACTCTGTCTCTGCTCTTCTGTAAAATGATTGAGGGAACAGTGTATACTTTGGGTTAAAAACAGGTTTGATTTGGATTACGAGTGATTCTGTGTGATGAATAATGGTATTGGGAACCTGCAATATTTAGAAGAATATAGAGGTGAAATATAAGTAGGAAAACAGAAATCTAGGTATGATTTGAAGCCCAGAAGGGTTTTGCCCTTGATTGGGATACTTAGCTTTGAATGATGTTCTGCAAAGATGCCTCAGATAATTCCATATACAATGGCATAGGGCCTTATACATTGGATCATTGAATTTAGAAGAGAACATCCAGTCAAAAAGGGATATTCAGTAGGATTAGGAAGATAGTCGGTAGGTTTAGGATGAAGAGTGAGTATAGGATTTGGACCAAAAGTTCTTTAGCAATAGGCTTTCGGTTGTTGAGTGAATGTAAATGTCAGCACATATGAAGAGTCTGTCACTATGTTGAACTGGGGAAAATATGTAGAAAAGCAGATATCAATAGAAACATTACGAAATCAGGCAAAGTATAAAGTGAGTGATAGAATTAGACTTTTTCAACAGGGTTGAGTTTGAATATATAAATTAGGAAAAAAACAAATATGTAGTCACCAATAGGATTGACAATTGACAGCATTAGGCAACCTGGACATGGATGTTTTTAGAAATCCATGTTCACTTTCCATTTAGGCTTTGGTACAATCATAAGTGTGACCTTTCCATTTTTTGTCCAGAATATTACTGTGATAATGAGGTGACATGAGTATTTCTTTCACCATTTCTGGGAGCAATATATTGAAGATGTAAAATGAGAATCGGGGGTACAAAGAGGTGTACCCTGTTTCTAGGAACATAGAGAAAAAGCATGAATAGACCATACTGTGAATAAATAATATAACTTTTTTGAACTTTAAATAATGAATTGAACTGATATCTGAAAAATTAAACGAAATCGTATATTGATATACAATCATTCATTCCAACCAGGTATATATGTAATGGAAATATTTGTGTTTTGGTTTATCATGAAGAGTGTGTGAGTTTTGCGTCAAAATGATTATGGAAATTCAAAATAATGTGTTTGGAAAGAAGTCTCACGAAAAGACCAGTCAAGAAACCCTGACAATACATGTGTTCTGAAGCAAGAAGTGGTGAAAGTTGAAACAAATGCTTATTAATTTGTGAACTTGTGGATGAAATGTATATCCTGTGATGTGCAAAAACTGAAGAAACAATAATGTACCAGTGTCGAATACAAATGAATGACAAATTACATATCATGTCCCATAGGAGTCCACTTGCATTGATGTTAGACTGGGTCAGTTACTGTAGAATAATTAGGATTTGTATGCACCATTCACTGAAGTTAGTTTTCAGTACTAGGAAACAAATATGTATTTCAGGTGGATGAATAATTCTGATTATAATCTTGTGAAAAGTGGATTATAAATCCACATACATGAACATGAATGAATTTAGAGAGTGTATATTAGACACATATATTTCATATTTTGAAAAATTTGCAGAGTATATCTATATCTATATCTGTATATACACACACACACACACAACACTCACAGACATTAAAAAGTACCAATATAAATGCCAATCGAAATTCATCAGTAAATATGTATCATCCACAAATGCAAAAATATTTATTTTACTGAACATGAGTTAATGTATAATGTTGTTCTACTAGGACGCTCTCCTATAGGTTGAATTTTCATTTCCAACAGCATTTAGGAGGAGTGAACTCTTCTCACAATTTGTATCTGCCAAGGCAGCCACCTCACAAAAATGTACGTGTGATACCTGGTAGGATTCTATATATGCATATAAATATACATGTGTGAATAGGCTACAGAAAAGGGAAATAAGAATTCACATATTTGTTAAGCTTAAAAACACATGGAGAATATTTCAAATAAATTTGACTAGATTTATAACTCCTACCTTATATAATGCAAATGTCAAGTCCAACTATACAACATGTCTCCTCTGAAGTACTTGTATTTCTAATGTCTTGGGCTAATTTTCTCCATTATATTAGGATGAATAGTCTGAGTCTACTAGGTATGGGTTAGTGTCAGGGATTCAGTACTTCGAATGGAAATTTGGAAAATGAATCCAATGTGTATGTAAAAATATGCTGCACAAATATCCTCCCGCTCTCATCCAGAACAATGCCTTGACATTACCTTCACCCCAAGTAAGACACAATTAGAGGAGAAGAGTTACAAAATCAGTGAATACATATCTGGAATGGAAAATGCTCAGGAGTTCACAACCTTGGAGGTGGTAGAGGAGTTTCCAAAACTAAGGGACAGGGTAAACACTCCACAAACATGGAGCTCTGCGGGCCTAAAAACTTTTTGAGAAACTGCCTCTGAGCTTCCACACTTGAAATATATGTAGTTTTCAGGAGATTTGGCTTCCTCTGTAGTGAGACCATCAAAGCTGGGTCTGCATCTATGTGACCTGGAGGACATGGTTTCTTATTTTCCAATGAACAAGATGAAGCAGTGCTGAATCCTCTCTTTGTAGGTAAACTGAGGCCACTGGGGACTAAGTGTCTCCCCGTGTGGACTGTGAAGCCATTTGGTCCTCTTCCACTTTTTGTGGTGTTTTTGCTGCTGCACTGTGAGTTTGGTATTTGTTTCACGAAATACTAGGAGCTAAACTGGGACACAGTGCTGGAGGGAGTTCTGTCACGTGTGGTGGGTCAGGGTCTGCAAGAGAATGCACCAACTAGGCTCCTATCTCTCACAGCTTGCCCCATTGCCCCCTTGTCCATATCAACCTGATTCTTAATTTTCCTCTGAAAACTCTCCATATAACAAGATGCCTTTACATATAAGGGTCTGTTGGCTGCACCATGTCAGTTACAAGCCATTTGGAATCCAATGGTAGATCCACATGGCCCTACCACGGATGTTTTATCAAACACCTCCCCACCACTGCTCTAGACCCACTACTCAGCAGGCTCCAAATTTCTGGCATCTCTGTTCTACACCATTTTCATGAAACTCAGTAAATCAAGGCACTGTCTGGTATACTCATGATCAGCAACAGGACATCCAATGTTTCTCCAGTGCCACCTGGTCATAGGAATTTCAAAAATTTCATGGTATTTATCTAGCCATTTTTCAAGCATGAAGTTGGAGGCACTGTGGGTTTCAGTTCATTCAGCAAACATTAAATGGTGAGGAAGCTCATTTCAATGAAATCTCTGGAGAACTCTCACAGGCACGGCTTCCCAAAGAGTGGACAAAAGGTCACATTAGGCCAGGCCCATTGAGGTCTACAATGTGAGGTCCATGTGTGTTTTGACTCTCAACTATGGCTGCCATTTCTTTAAGAATAAAATCATGTGATATCCTTGCTGAGATTCCCAGGCCTCTGTGGAAATCCACCCGGGGCCTAGGTCTCAGTTTCCAAGAGCGAATTTCATGCGTGGCCTCTTAAAATCCCAACAAAATTCATGGCAATGCTTCTCTGAGTTCAGTTCCAAAACCCAGTCTCTAAGGGGAATCACACCAGAGTTCAAGCTCACGTGGACCCAGTCATTTTTTCCAATGCAACACAAATGATCAAAATTAAAACCAAAACACTCCCACATGGCCTTCATCTTATTCCATATAGTCAATCATCTTAACCTCTGGCTGGAGGTTTCCATGAGGGGCGCAGCCCAAGACAGTGTCCAAAATCAGCTCCTTTGCCCCTCATTTGTCTAAAGTCAGGGTAGCCTGGACACCGTTTCTCTGAAACAGGAGCGAACAAATAAGCCTGCCGTTAATACTTCTTTGTTTCTCCAATTTGAGGCCTACTGATTTTAGGTATCGATTCTTTAGGTGATTTAGAGTCATGCGAAAACACAAGCACCTCTGCAGGGCTTTGAAGAACTCATTTGACCCAAAGAATCCCTATTGTCATTTGATGGATTGCAGGAACCTAACAGAGGAAGGCAAGAGACTTCATCCACAATGAATGAAATTTTTTGCCATTTTGGTTTTGGAAGCTCACATGGGATCATTCTTAAGATCCATCAGGTGCTGAGAATCTAAGTCACAGCCACACACAGGTCCAAGAGGATGATAAAGAGCCACAGGTGAGGCCCATTCATTTCCATTTGAAAACTGTTTTCTTCAGGCCTCACAAAGGGGTGGCCTGAGGCAAAGACCTTCCTGACATTCAGTGCAACACAACAATAAGTAAGCAAAAGGCCCAAAGCAGGGTTTCTGCACTGAGACTTTCCTGGTCACACTGATATCTGAGTTTTTTTGAGATGCTCGCCATTCTCTTCAGCTATCCAGTACATGGCCATGTCACAGAGTTTGGAGGTGGTACATATTTTGGACACAAATCCATGAGCCTATTCTTGAGAGTGGCCAGAATTCAGGAAGAAAACAACAACTTAGAAAGATAGCAGGTGTTGCACATTGATAAGACAAGCTGCAGTCCATTCATATATTGGGCAGGATGAATTATGGGAAGATTTATACTAGACAGGACACATCCATTAATGCATTCTCTTTTCTAATGTCTACAACAACGGACACAGTGGGATACACAGAAAGAGAAACACTCGCCATGTCAAATGACTTACTAGAAACTGTCCACTCCAAACCAAACAAACCGCCTTTTCTATCTATTCTCAGAACATGAGACAAAACAACAAACCCACACCCACTCCCACAAAGGCACCTCCTTCCCCCAAGTACGTCTGTGACTATCCGGAGTGTCCTCTGACTGGTGGGCCATACTATGTTCCCCCGAAATGCCCTGTCTTCTCTCAGATCTTGATTCCTTGACCAACTCTGTGAAGATGTCAGGAAAAAGTGGTTAGCCACTACCTGTTTTCTCAGGAAAGGTCCATCTTCAGAGCTCTCCTGGCATTTGGCCATCCTCACATCATTAGGTACCAAGAATACTGACTCTGTCCTTGGTAAATCCAAAAAAGTGAGCCCACTGGGACTGGGACTGGGACTGCCTCTGGGTGCCTGGCTTCTTGGATACCAAGTTCAGAGAGTTCCATCACCAAGGAAATGAGGTATGTCACATTCTTTGGAACTGAATGAGGTCACTGCCTTGGAAACCACTTTGTCCTAACAGTTGCTTCCAAGGGTAACATAAGATGGAGGTTGCCCCTACTTCCTGTGACACTTTCATAAGGTAGAATGTATATCACCATTGGCACCCGGGAACAGCTCTCCACTCAGCCCTGGTTTGGTCCATCTTCTGTACAATAAGAAGAGAGAGAGGCAGATTCAGACACATCCCTTCATCCTGACCAGGTTGTTTGCCATGGAAGATGACTTTTGCTCTCTCAGGTGCTTCATACCTGCCTACAACTTCTCCAGGTACCATTTGTGCATGGACATTTGAGGTTCTCATCAGGTTGAAGGTCCCCAACTTTCCTGTATTGTAAGAACCACTCTGTCTCTGCTCTTCTGTAAAATGATTGAGGGAACAGTGTATACTTGGGGTTAAAAACAGGTTTGATTTGGATTACGAGTGATTCTGTGTGATGAATAATGGTATTGGGAACCTGCAATATTTACAAAAATATAGAGGTGAAATATAAGTAGGAAAACAGAAATCTAGGTATGATTTGAAGCCCAGAAGGGTTTTGCCCTTGATTGGGATACTTAGCTTTGAATGATGTTCTGCAAAGATGCCTCAGATAATTCGATATACAATCGCATAGGACCTTGTACATTGGATGATTGAATTTAGAAGAGAACATCCAGTCAAAAAGGGATATTCAGTAGGATTAGGAAGATAGTCGGTAGGTTTAGGAAGAAGAGTGAGTATAGGATTTGGACCAAAAGTTCTTTAGCAATAGACTTTCGGTTGTTGAGTGAATGTAAATGTCAGCACATATGAAGAGTCAGTCACTATGTTAAACTGGGGAAAATATGTAGAAAAGCAGATATCAATAAAAACATTACGAAATCAGGCAAAGTATAAAGTGAGTGATAGAATTAGACATTTTCAACAGGGTTGAGTTTGAATATATAAATTAGGAAAAAAACAAATATGTAGTCACCAATAGGATTGACAATTGACAGCATTAGGCAACCTGGACATGGATGTTTTTAGAAATCCATGTTCACTTTCCATTTAGGCTTTGGTACAATCATAAGTGTGACCTTTCCATTTTTTGTCCAGAATATTACTGTGATAATGAGGTGACATGAGTATTTCTTTCACCATTTCTGGGAGCAATATATTGAAGATGTAAAATGAGAATCGGGGGTACAAAGAGGTGTACCCTGTTTCTAGGAACATAGAGAAAAAGCATGAATAGACCATACTGTGAATAAATAATATAACTTTTTTGAACTTTAAATAATGAATTGAACTGATATCTGAAAAATTAAAGGAAATCGTATATTGATATACAATCATTCATTCCAACCAGGTATATATGTAATGGAAATATTTGTGTTTAGGTTTATCATAAAGAGTGTGTGAGTTTTGCTTCAAAATGATTATGGAAATTCAAAATAATGTGTTTGGAAAGAAGTCTCATGAAAAGACCAGTCAAGAATACCCTGACAATACATGTGTTCTGAAGCAAGAAGTGGTGAAAGTTGAAACAAATGCTTATTAATTTGTGAACTTGTGGATGAAATGTATATCCTGTGATGTGCAAAAACTGAAGAAACAATAATGTACCAGTGTCGAATACAAATGAATGACAAATTACAGATCATGTCCCATAGGAGTCTACTTGCATTGATGTTAGACTGGGTCAGTTACTGTAGAATAATTAGGATTTGTATGCACCATTCACTGAAGTTAGTTTTCAGTACTAGGAAACAAATATGTATTTCAGGTGGATGAATATTTCTGATTATAATCTTGTGAAAAGTGGATTATAAATCCACATACATGAACATGAATGAATTTAGAGAGTGTATATTAGACACATATATTTCATATTTTGAAAAATTTGCAGAGTATATCTATATCTATATCTATATCTATACACACACACACACACACACACACACACAACTCACAGACATTAAAATGTACCAATATAAATGCCAATCGAAATTCATCAGTAAATATGTATCATCCACAAATGCAAAAATATTTATTTTACTGAACATGAGCTAATGAATAATGTTGTTCTACTAGGATGCTCTCCTATAAGTTGAATTTTCATTTCCAACAGCATTTAGGAGGAGTGAACTCTTCTCACAATTTGTATCTGCCAAGACAGCCACCTCACAAAAATGTACGGGTGATACCTGGTAGGATTCTATATATGCATATAAATATACATGTGTGAATAGACTACAGAAAAAGGAAACAAAAATTCACATATTTGTTAAGTTTAAAACACATGGAGAATATTTCAAATAAATTTGACTAGATTTATAACTCCTACCTTATATAATGCAAATGTCAAGTCCAACTATACAACATGTCTCCACTGAAGTACTTGTATTTCTAATGTGTTGGGTTAATTTTCTCCATTATATTAGGATGAATTGTCTGAGTCTACTAGGTGTGGGTTAGTGTCAGGGATTCAGTATTTCGAATGGAAAATTGGAAAATGAATCCAATGTGTATGTAAATATATGCTGCACAAATATCCTCCCGCTCTCATCCAGAACAATGCCTTGACATTACCTTCACCCCAAGTAAGACACAATTAGAGGAGAAGAGTTACAAAATCAGTGAATACATATCTGGAATGGAAAATGCTCAGGAGTTCACAACCTTGGAGGTGGTAGAGGAGTTTCCAAAACTAAGGGACAGGGTAAACACTCCACAAACATGGAGCTCTGCTGGCCTAAAAACTTTTTGAGAAACTGCCTCTGAGCTTCCACACTTGAAATATATGTTGTTTTCAGGAGATTTGGCTTCCTCTTTAGTGAGAACATCAAAGCTGGGTCTGCATCTATGTGACCTGGAGGACATGGTTTCTTATTTTCCAATGAACAAGATGAAGCAGTGCTGAATCCTCTCTTTGTAGGTAAACTGAGGCCACTGGGGACTAAGTGTCTCCCCGTGTGGACTGTGAAGCCATTTGGTCCTCTTCCACTTTTTGTGGTGTTTTTGCTGCTGCACTGTGAGTTTGGTATTTGTTTCACGAAATACTAGGAGCTAAACTGGGACACACTGCTGGAGGGAGTTCTGTCACGTGTGGTGGGTCAGGGTCTGCAAGAGAATGCACCAACTAGGCTCCTATCTCTCACAGCTTGCCCCATTGCCCCCTTGTCCATATCAACCTGATTCTTAATTTTCCTCTGAAAACTCTCCATATAACAAGATGCCTTTACATATAAGGGTCTGTTGGCTGCACCATGTCAGTTACAATCCATTTGGAATCCAATGGTAGATCCACATGGCCCTACCACGGATGTTTTATCAAACACCTCCCCACCACTGCTCTAGACCCACTACTCAGCAGGCTCCAATTTTCTGGCATCTCTGTTCTACACCATTTTCATGAAACTCAGTAAATCAAGGCACTGTCTGGTATACTCATGATCAGCAACAGGACATCCAATGTTTCTCCAGTGCCACCTGGTCATAGGAATTTCAAAAATTTCATGGTATTTATCTAGCCATTTTTCAAGCATGAAGTTGGAGGCACTGTGGGTTTCAGTTCATTCAGCAAACATTAAATGGTGAGGAAGCTCATTTCAATGAAATCTCTGGAGAACTCTCACAGGCACGGCTTCCCAAAGAGTGGACAAAAGGTCACATTAGGCCAGGCCCATTGAAGTCTACAATGTGAGGTCCATGTGTGTTTTGACTCTCAACTATGGCTGCCATTTCTTTAAGAATAAAATCATGTGATATCCTTGCTGAGATTCCCAGGCCTCTGTGTAAATCCACCCGGGGCCTAGGTCTCAGTTTCCAAGAGCGACTTTCATGCGTGGCCTCTTAAAATCCCAACAAAATTCATGGCAATGCTTCTCTGAGTTCAGTTCCAAAACCCAGTATCTAAGGAGAATCACACCAGAGTTCAAGCCCACGTGGACCCAGTCAATTTTTCCAATGCCACACAAATGACTAAAATTAAAACCAAAACTCTCCCACATGGCCCTCATCTTATTTCATATAGTCAATCATCTTAACCTCTGGCTGGAGGTTTCCATGAGGGGCGCAGCCCAAGACAGTGTCCAAAATCAGCTCGTTTGCCCCTCATTTGTCTAAAGTCAGGGTAGCCTGGACACCGTTTCTGTGAACCAGGAGTGAACAAATAAGCCTGCCGTTAATACTTCTGTGTTTCTCCAATTTGAGGCCTACTGATTTTAGGTATCGATTCTTTAGGTGATTTAGAGTCATGCGAAAACACAAGCACCTCTGCAGGGCTTTGAAGAACTCATTTGACACAAAAATCCCTATTGTCATTTGATGGAGTGCAGGAACCTAACAGAGGAAGGCAAGAGACTTCATCCACAATGAATGAAATTTTTTGCCATTTTGGTTTTGGAAGCTCACATGGGATCATTCTTAAGATCCATCATCTGCTGAGAATCTAAGTCACAGCCACACACATGCCCAAGAGGCTGATAAAGACACATCCCTTTCCAAAGCAATTAAGCAAAGAGCCACAGGTGAGGCCCATTCATTTCCATTTGAAAACTGTTTTCTTCAGGCTTCACAAAGGGGTGGCCTGAGGCAAAGACCTTCCTGACATTCAGTGCAACACAACAATAAGTAAGCAAAAGGCCCAAAGCAGGGTTTCTGCACTGAGACTTTCCTGGTCACACTGATATCTGAGTTTTCTGAGATGCTCGCCATTCTCTTCAGCTATCCAGTACATGGCCATGTCACAGAGCTTGGAGGTGGTACATATTTTGGACACAAATCCATGAGCCTATTCTGGAGAGTGGCCAGAATTCAGGAAGAAAACTACAACTTAGAAAGATAGCAGGTGTTGCACATCGATAAGACAAGCTGCAGTCCATTCATATATTGGGCATGGGAAGATTTATACTAGACAGGACACATCCATTAATGCATTCTCTTTTCTAATGTCTACAACAACGGACACAGTGGGATACACAGAAACAGAAACACTCGCCGTGTCAAATGACTTACTAGAAACTGTCCACTCCAAACCAAACAAACCGACTTTTCTATCTATTCTCAGAACATGAGACAAAACAACCAACCCACACCCACTCCCACAAAGGCACCTCCTTCCCCCAAGTACGTCTGTGACTATCCGGAGTGTCCTCTGACTGGTGGGCCATACTATGTTCCCCCGAAATGGCCTGTCTTCTCTCAGACCTTCTTTCCTTGACCAACTCTGTGAAGATGTCAGGAAAAAGTGGTTAGCCACTACCTGTTTTCTCAGGAAAGGTCCATCTTCAGAGCTCTCCTGGCATTTGGCCATCCTCACATCATTAGGTACCAAGAAAACTGACTCTGTCCTTGGTAAATCCAAACAAGTGAGCCCACTGGGACTGGGACTGGGACTGCCTCTGGGTGCCTGGCTTCTTGGATACCAAGTTCAGAGAGTTCCATCACCAAGGAAATGAGGTATGTCACATTCTTTGGAACTGAATGAGGTCACTGCCTTGGCAACCACTTTGTCCTAACAGTTGCTTCCAAGGGTTACATAAGATGGAGGTTGCCCCTACTTACTGTGACACTTTCATAAGGTAGAATGTATATCACCATTGGCACCCGGGAACAGCTCTCCACTCATCCCTGGTTCGGTCCATCTTCTGTACAATAAGAAGAGAGAGAGGCAGATTCAGACACATCCCTTCATCCTGACCAGGTTGTTTGCCATGGAAGATGACTTTTGCTCTCTCAGGTGCTTCATACCTGCCTAGAACTTCTCCAGGTATCATTTGTGCATGGACATTTGAGGTTCTCATCAGGTGGAAGGTCCCCAACTTTCCTGTATTGTAAGAACCACTCTGTCCCTGTCTTCTGTAAAATGATTGAGGGAACAGTGTATACTTGGGGTTAAAAACAGGTTTGATTTGGGTTACGAGTGATTCTGTGTGATGAATAATGGTATTGGGAACCTGCAATATTTACAAGAATATAGAGGTGAAATATAAGTAGGAAAACAGAAATCTAGGTATGATTTGAAGCCCAGAAGGGTTTTGCCCTTGATTGGGATACTTAACTTTGAATGATGTTGTGAAAAGATGCCTCAGGTAATTCGATATACAATGGCATAGGACCTTGTACATTGGATGATTGAATTTAGAAGAGAACATCCAGTCAAAAAGGGATATTCAGTAGGATTAGGAAGATAGTCGGTAGGTTTAGGAAGAAGAGTGAGTATAGGATTTGGACCAAAAGTTCTTTAGCAATAGACTTTTGGTTGTTGAGTGAATGTAAATGTCAGCACATATGAAGAGTCAGTCACTATGTTGAACTGGGGAAAATATGTAGAAAAGCAGATATCAATAGAAACATTATGAAATCAGGCAAAGTATAAAGTGAGTGATAGAATTAGACATTTTCAACAGGGTTGAGTTTGAATATATAAATTAGGAAAAAAACAAATATGTAGTCACCAATAGGATTGACAATTGACAGCATTAGGCAACCTGGACATGGATGTTTTTAGAAATCCATGTTCACTTTCCATTTAGGCTTTGGTACAATCATAAGTGTGACCTTTCCATTTTTGTCCAGAATATTACTGTGATAATGAGGTGACATGAGTATTTCTTTCACCATTTCTGGGAGCAATATATTGAAGATGTAAAATGAGAATCGGGGGTACAAAGAGGTGTACCCTGTTTCTAGGAACATGGAGAAAAAGCATGAATAGACCATACAGTGAATAAAAAATATAACTTTTTTGAACTTTAAATAATGAATTGAACTGATATCTGAAAAATTAAAGGAAATCGTATATTGATATACAATCATTCATTCCAACCAGATATATATGTAATGGAAATATTTGTGTTTTGGTTTATCATGAAGAGTGTGTGAGTTTTGCTTCAAAATGATTATGGAAATTCAAAATAATGTGTTTGGAAAGAAGTCTCACGAAAAGACCAGTCAAGAAACCCTGACAATACATGTGTTCTGAAGCAAGAAGTGGTGAAAGTTGAAACAAATGCTTATTAATTTGTGAACTTGTGGATGAAATGTATATCCTGTGATGTGCAAAAACTGAAGAAACAATAATGTACCAGTGTCGAATACAAATGAATGACAAATTACATATCATGTCCCATAGGAGTCTACTTGCATTGATGTTAGACTGGGTCAGTTACTGTAGAATAATTAGGATTTGTATGCACCATTCACTGAAGTTAGTTTTCAGTACTAGGAAACAAATATGTATTTCAGGTGGATGAATATTTCTGATTATCATCTTGTGAAAAGTGGATTATAAATCCACATACATGAACATGAATGAATTTAGAGTGTGTATATTAGACACATATATTTCATATTTTGAAAAATTTGGAGAGTATATCTATATCTATATCTATATCTATACACACACACACACACACACACACACAACTCACAGACATTAAAAAGTACCAATATAAATGCCAATCGAAATTCATCAGTAAATATGTATCATCCACAAATGCAAAAATATTTATTTTACTGAACATGAGTTAATGTATAATGTTGTTCTACTTGGACGCTCTCCTATAAGTTGAATTTTCATTTCCAACAGCATTTAGGAGGAGTGAACTCTTCTCACAATTTGTATCTGCCAAGACAGCCACCTCACAAAAATGTACGTGTGATACCTGGTAGGATTCTATATATGCATATAAATATACGTGTGTGAAGAGACTACAGAAAAAGGAAACAAGAATTCACATATTTGTTAAGTTTAAAACACATGGAGAATATTTCAAATAAATTTGACTAGATTTATAACTCCTACCTTATATAATGCAAATGTCAAGTCCAACTATACAACATGTCTCCTCTGAAGTACTTGTATTTCTAATGTGTTGGGTTAATTGTCTCCATTATATTAGGATGAATAGTCTGAGTCTACTAGGTATGGGTTAGTGTCAGGGATTCAGTATTTCGAATGGAAAATTGGAAAATGAATCCAATGTGTATGTAAATATATGCTGCACAAATATCCTCCCGCTCTCATCCAGAACAATGCCTTGACATTACCTTCACCCCAAGTAAGACACAATTAGAGGAGAAGAGTTACAAAATCAGTGAATACATATCTGGAATGGAAAATGCTCAGGAGTTCACAACCTTGGAGGTGGTAGAGGAGGTTCCAAAACTAAGGGACAGGGTAAACACTCCACAAACATGGAGCTCTGCTGGCCTAAAAACTTTTTGAGAAACTGCCTCTGAGCTTCCACACTTGAAATATATGTTGTTTTCAGGAGATTTGGCTTCCTCTGTAGTGAGAACATCAAAGCTGGGTCTGCATCTATGTGACCTGGAGGACATGGTTTCTTATTTTCCAATGACAAGATGAAGCAGTGCTGAATCCTCTCTTTGTAGGTAAACTGAGGCCACTGGGGACTAAGTGTCTCCCCGTGTGGACTGTGAAGCCATTTGGTCCTCTTCCACTTTTTGTGGTGTTTTGGCTGCTGCACTGTGAGTTTGGTATTTGTTTCACGAAATACTAGGAGCTAAACTGGGACACAGTGCTGGAGGGAGTTCTGTCACGTGTGGTGGGTCAGGGTCTGCAAGAGAATGCACCAACTAGGCTCCTATCTCTCACAGCTTGCCCCATTGCCCCCTTGTCCATATCAACCTGATTCTTAATTTTCCTCTGAAAACTCTCCATATAACAAGATGCCTTTACATATAAGGGTCTGTTGGCTGCACCATGTCAGTTACAAGCCATTTGGAATCCAATGGTAGATCCACATGGCCCTACCACGGATGTTTTATCAAACACCTCCCCACCACTGCTCTAGACCCACTACTCAGCAGGCTCCAAATTTCTGGCATCTCTGTTCTACACCATTTTCATGAAACTCAGTAAATCAAGGCACTGTCTGGTATACTCATGATCAGCAACAGGACATCCAATGTTTCTCCAGTGCCACCTGGTCATAGGAATTTCAAAAATTTCATGGTATTTATCTAGCCATTTTTCAAGCATGAAGTTGGAGGCACTGTGGGTTTCAGTTCATTCAGCAAACATTAAATGGTGAGGAAGCTCATTTCAATGAAATCTCTGGAGAACTCTCACAGGCATGGCTTCCCAAAGAGTGGACAAAAGGTCACATTAGGCCAGGCCCATAGAGGTCTACAATGTGAGGTCCATGTGTGTTTTGACTCTCAACTATGGCTGCCATTTCTTTAAGAATAAAATCATGTGATATCCTTGCTGAGATTCCCAGGCCTCTGTGGAAATCCACCCGGGGCCTAGGTCTCAGTTTCCAAGAGCGACTTTCATGCATGGCCTCTTAAAATCCCAACAAAATTCATGGCAATGCTTCTCTGAGTTCAGTTCCAAAACCCAGTCTCTAAGGGGAATCACACCGGAGTTCAAGCCCACGTGGACCCAGTCATTTTTTCCAATGCCACACAAATGACCAAAATTAAAACCAAAACACTCCCACATGGCCCTCATCTTATTCCATATAGTCAATCATCTTAACCTCTGGCTGGATGTTTCCATGAGGGGCGCAGCCCAAGACACTGTCCAAAATCAGCTCGTTTGCCCCTCATTTGTCTAAAGTCAGGGTAGCCTGGACACCGTTTCTGTGAACCAGGAGTGAACAAATAAGCCTGCCGTTAATACTTCTGTATTTCTCCAATTTGAGGCCTACTGATTTTAGGTATCGATTCTTTAGGTGATTTAGAGTCATGCGAAAACACAAGCACCTCTGCAGGGCTTTGAAGAACTCATTTGACCCAAAGAATCCCTATTGTCATTTGATGGAGTGCAGGAACCTAACAGAGGAAGGCAAGAGACTTCATCCACAATGAATGAAATTTTTTGCCATTTTGGTTTTGGAAGCTCACATGGGATCATTCTTAAGATCCATCAGGTGCTGAGAATCTAAGTCACAGCCACACACAGGCCCAAGAGGCTGATAAAGACACATCCCTTTCCAAAGCAATTAAGCAAAGAGCCACAGGTGAGGCCCATTCATTTTCATTTGAAAACTGTTTTCTTCAGGCTTCACAAAGGTGTGGCCTGAGGCAAAGACCTTCCTGACATTCAGTGCAACACAACAATAAGTAAGCAAAAGGCCCAAAGCAGGGTTTCTGCACTGAGACTTTCCTGGTCACACTGATATCTGAGTTTTTTGAGATGCTCGCCATTCTCTTCAGGTATCCAGTACATGGCCATGTCACAGAGCTTGGAGGTGGTACATATTTTGGACACAAATCCATGAGCCTATTCTGGAGAGTGGCCAGAATTCAGGAAGAAAACTACAACTTAGAAAGATAGCAGGTGTTGCACATCGATAAGACAAGCTGCAGTCCATTCATATATTGGGCATGGGAAGATTTATACTAGACAGGACACATCCATTAATGCATTCTCTTTTCTAATGTCTACAACAACGGACACAATGGGATACACAGAAAGAGAAACACTCGCCGTGTCAAATGACTTACTAGAAACTTTCCACTCCAAACCAAACAAACCGCCTTTTCTATCTATTCTCAGAACATGAGCAAAACAACAAACCCACACCCACTCCCACAAAGGCACCTCCTTCCCCCAAGTAGGTCTGTGACAATCCGGAGTGTCCTCTGACTGGTGGGCCATACTATGTTCCCCCGAAATGGCCTGTCTTCTCTCAGATCTTGTTTCCTTGACCAACTCTGTGAAGATGTCAGGAAAAAGTGGTTAGCCACTACCTGTTTTCTCAGGAAAGGTCCATCTTCAGAGCTCTCCTGGCATTTGGCCATCCTCACATCATTAGGTACCAAGAAAACTGACTCTGTCCTTGGTAAATCCAAACAAGTGAGCCCACTGGGACTGGGACTGGGACTGCCTCTGGGTGCCTGGCTTCTTGGATACCAAGTTCAGAGAGTTCCATCACCAAGGAAATGAGGTATGTCACATTCTTTGGAACTGAATGAGGTCACTGCCTTGGCAACCACTTTGTCCTAACAGTTGCTTCCAAGGGTTACATAAGATGGAGGTTGCCCCTACTTACTGTGACACTTTCATAAGGTAGAATGTATATCACCATTGGCACCCGGGAACAGCTCTCCACTCATCCCTGGTTCGGTCCATCTTCTGTACAATAAGAAGAGAGAGAGGCAGATTCAGACACATCCCTTCATCCTGACCAGGTTGTTTGCCATGGAAGATGACTTTTGCTCTCTCAGGTGCTTCATACCTGCCTACAACTTCTCCAGGTATCATTTGTGCATGGACATTTGAGGTTCTCATCAGGTGGAAGGTCCCCAACTTTCCTGTATTGTAAGAACCACTAAGTCCCTGCTCTTCTGTAAAATGATTGAGGGAACAGTGTATACTTGGGGTTAAAAACAGGTTTGATTTGGGTTACGAGTGATTCTGTGTGATGAATAATGGTATTGGGAACCTGCAATATTTACAAGAATATAGAGGTGAAATATAAGTAGGAAAACAGAAATCTAGGTATGATTTGAAGCCCAGAAGGGTTTTGCCCTTGATTGGGATACTTAGTTTTGAATGATGTTCTGCAAAGGTGCCTCAGATAATTCGATATACAATGGCATAGGACCTTGTACATTGGATGATTGAATTTAGAAGAGAACATCCAGTCAAAAAGGGATATTCAGTAGGATTAGGAAGATAGTCTGTAGGTTTAGGAAGAAGAATGAGTATAGGATTTGGACCAAAAGTTCTTTAGCAATAGATTTTTGGTTGTTGAGTGAATGTAAATGTCAGCACATATGAAGAGTCAGTCACTATGTTGAACTGGTGAAAATATGTAGAAAAGCAGATATCAATAGAAACATTACGAAATCAGGCAAAGTATAAAGTGTGTGATAGAATTAGACATTTTCAACAGGGTTGAGTTTGAATATATAAATTAGGAAAAAAACAAATATGTAGTCACCAATAGGATTGACAATTGACAGCATTAGGCAACCTGGACATGGATGTTTTTAGAAATCTATGTTCACTTTCCATTTAGGCTTTGGTACAATCATAAGTGTGACCTTTCCATTTTTTGTCCAGAATATTACTGTGATAATGAGGTGACATGAGTATTTCTTTCACCATTTCTGGGAGCAATATATTGAAGATGTAAAATGAGAATCGGGGGTACAAAGAGGTGTACCCTGTTTCTAGGAACATAGAGAAAAAGCATGAATAGACCATACAGTGAATAAAAAATATAACTTTTTTGAACTTTAAATAATGAATTGAACTGATATCTGAAAAATTAAAGGAAATCATATATTGATATACAATCATTCATTCCAACCAGGTATATATGTAATGGAAATATTTGTGTTTAGGTTTATCATGAAGAGTGTGTGAGTTTTGCTTCAAAATGATTATGGAAATTCAAAATAATGTGTTTGGAAAGAAGTCTCATGAAAAGACCAGTCAAGAAACCCTGACAATACATGTGTTCTGAAGCAAGAAGTGGTGAAAGTTGAAACAAATGCTTATTAATTTGTGAACTTGTGGATGAAATGTATATCCTGTGATGTGCAAAAACTGAAGAAACAATAATGTACCAGTGTCGAATACAAATGAATGACAAATTACAGATCATGTCCCATAGGAGTCTACTTGCATTGATGTTAGACTGGGTCAGTTACTGTAGAATAATTAGGATTTGTATGCACCATTCACTGAAGTTAGTTTTCAGTACTAGGAAACAAATATGTATTTCAGGTGGATGAATATTTCTGATTATCATCTTGTGAAAAGTGGATTATAAATCCACATACATGAACATGAATGAATTTAGAGAGTGTATATTAGACACATATATTTCATATTTTGAAAAATTTGGAGAGTATATCTATATCTATATCTATATCTATACACACACACACACACACACACACACAACTCACAGACATTAAAAAGTACCAATATAAATGCCAATCGAAATTCATCAGTAAATATGTATCATCCACAAATGCAAAAATATTTATTTTACTGAACATGAGTTAATGTATAATGTTGTTCTACTAGGACGCTCTCCTATAAGTTGAATTTTCATTTCCAACAGCATTTAGGAGGAGTGAACTCTTCTCACAATTTGTATCTGCCAAGACAGCCACCTCACAAAAATGTACGTGTGATACCTGGTAGGATTCTATATATGCATATAAATATACATGTGTGAATAGACTACAGAAAAAGGAAACAAGAATTCACATATTTGTTAAGTTTAAAACACATGGAGAATATTTCAAATAAATTTGACTAGATTTATAACTCCTACCTTATATAATGCAAATGTCAAGTCCAACTATACAACATGTCTCCTCTGAAGTACTTGTATTTCTAATGTGTTGGGTTAATTTTCTCCATTATATTAGGATGAATAGTCTGAGTCAACTAGGTATGGGTTAGTGTCAGGGATTCAGTATTTCGAATGGAAAATTGGAAAATGAATCCAATGTGTATGTAAATATATGCTGCACAAATATCCTCCCGCTCTCATCCAGAACAATGCCTTGACATTACCTTCACCCCAAGTAAGACACAATTAGAGGAGAAGAGTTACAAAATCAGTGAATACATATCTGGAATGGAAAGTGCTCAGGAGTTCACAACCTTGGAGGTGGTAGAGGAGTTTCCAAAACTAAGGGACAGGGTAAACACTCCACAAACATGGAGCTCTGCTGGCCTAAAAACTTTTTGAGAAACTGCCTCTGAGCGTCCACACTTGAAATATATGTTGTTTTCAGGAGATTTGGCTTCCTCTGTAGTGAGAACATCAAAGCTGGGTCTGCATCTATGTGACCTGGAGGACATGGTTGCTTATTTTCCAATGAACAAGATGAAGCAGTGCTGAATCCTATCTTTGTAGGTAAACTGAGGCCATTGGGGACTAAGTGTCTCCCCGTGTGGACTGTGAAGCCATTTGGTCCTCTTCCACTTTTTGTGGTGTTTTTGCTGCTGCACTGTGAGTTTGATATTTGTTTCACGAAATACTAGGAGCTAACCGGGGACACAGTGCTGGAGGGAGTTCTGTCACGTGTGGTGGGTCAGGGTCTGGAAGAGAATGCACCAACTAGGCTCCTATCTCTCACAGCTTGCCCCATTGCCCCCTTGTCCATATCAACCTGATTCTTAATTTTCCTCTGAAAACTCTCCATATAACAAGATGCCTTTACATATAAGGGTCTGTTGGCTGCACCATGTCAGTTACAAGCCATTTGGAATCCAATGGTAGATCCACATGGCCCTACCACGGATGTTTTATCAAACACCTCCCCACCACTGCTCTAGACCCACTACTCAGCAGGCTCCAAATTTCTGGCATCTCTGTTCTACACCATTTTCATGAAACTCAGTAAATCAAGGCACTGTCTGGTATACTCATGATCAGCAACAGGACATCCAATGTTTCTCCAGTGCCACCTGGTCATAGGAATTTCAAAAATTTCATGGTATTTATCTAGCCATTTTTCAAGCATGAAGTTGGAGGCACTGTGGGTTTCAGTTCATTCAGCAAACATTAAATGGTGAGGAAGCTCATTTCAATGAAATCTCTGGAGAACTCTCACAGGCATGGCTTCCCAAAGAGTGGACAAAAGGTCACATTAGGCCAGGCCCATTGAGGTCTACAATGTGAGGTCCATGTGTGTTTTGACTCTCAACTATGGCTGCCATTTCTTTAAGAATAAAATCATGTGATATCCTTGCTGAGATTCCCAGGCCTCTGTGGAAATCCACCCGGGGCCTAGGTCTCAGTTTCCAAGAGCGACTTTCATGCGTGGCCTCTTAAAATCCCAACAAAATTCATGGCAATGCTTCTCTGAGTTCAGTTCCAAAACCCAGTCTCTAAGGGGAATCACACCGGAGTTCAAGCCCACGTGGACCCAGTCATTTTTTCCAATGCCACACAAATGACCAAAATTAAAACCAAAACACTCCCACATGGCCCTCATCTTATTCCATATAGTCAATCATCTTAACCTCTGGCTGGAGGTTTCCATGAGGGGCGCAGCCCAAGACACTGTCCAAAATCAGCTCGTTTGCCCCTCATTTGTCTAAAGTCAGGGTAGCCTGGACACCGTTTCTGTGAACCAGGAGTGAACAAATAAGCCTGCCGTTAATACTTCTGTGTTTCTCCAATTTGAGGCCTACTGATTTTAGGTATCGATTCTTTAGGTGATTTAGAGTCATGCGAAAACACAAGCACCTCTGCAGGGCTTTGAAGAACTCATTTGACCCAAAGAATCCCTATTGTCATTTGATGGAGTGCAGGAACCTAACAGAGGAAGGCAAGAGACTTCATCCACAATGAATGAAATTTTTTGCCATTTTGGTTTTGGAAGCTCACATGGGATCATTCTTAAGATCCATCAGGTGCTGAGAATCTAAGTCACAGCCACACACAGGCCCAAGAGGCTGATAAAGACACATCCCTTTCCAAAGCAATTAAGCAAAGAGCCACAGGTGAGGCCCATTCATTTCCATTTGAAAACTGTTTTCATCAGGCTTCACAAAGGGGTGGCCTGAGGCAAAGACCTTCCTGACATTCAGTGCAACACAACAATAAGTAAGCAAAAGGCCCAAAGCAGGGTTTCTGCACTGAGACTTTCCTGGTCACACTGATATCTGAGTTTTCTGAGATGGTCGCCATTCTCTTCAGCTATCCAGTACATGGCCATGTCACAGAGCTTGGAGGTGGTACATATTTTGGACACAAATCCATGAGCCTATTCTGGAGAGTGGCCAGAATTCAGGAAGAAAACTACAACTTAGAAAGATAGCAGGTGTTGCACATCGATAAGACAAGCTGCAGTCCATTCATATATTGGGCATGGGAAGATTTATACTAGACAGGACACATCCATTAATGCATTCTCTTTTCTAATGTCTACAACAACGGACACAGTGGGATACACAGAAATAGAAACACTCGCCGTGTCAAATGACTTACTAGAAACTGTCCACTCCAAACCAAACAAACCGCCTTTTCTATCTATTCTCAGAACATGAGACAAAACAACAAACCCACACCCACTCCCACAAAGGCACCTCCTTCCCCCAAGTACGTCTGTGACTATCCGGAGTGTCCTTTGACTGGTGGGCCATACTATGTTCCCCCGAAATGGCCTGTCTTCTCTCAGATCTTGTTTCCTTGACCAACTCTGTGAAGATGTCAGGAAAAAGTGGTTAGCCTCTACCTGTTTTCTCAGGAAAGGTCCATCTTCAGAGCTCTCCTGGCATTTGGCCATCCTCACATCATTAGGTACCAAGAAAACTGACTCTGTCCTTGGTAAATCCAAACAAGTGAGCCCACTGGGACTGGGACTGGGACTGCCTCTGGGTGCCTGGCTTCTTGGATACCAAGTTCAGAGAGTTCCATCACCAAGGAAATGAGGTATGTCACATTCTTTGGAACTGAATGAGGTCACTGCCTTGGAAACCACTTTGTCCTAACAGTTGCTTCCAAGGGTAACATAAGATGGAGGTTGCCCCTACTTCCTGTGACACTTTCATAAGGTAGAATGTATATCACCATTGGCACCCGGGAACAGCTCTCCACTCAGCCCTGGTTTGGTCCATCTTCTGTACAATAAGAAGAGAGAGAGGCAGATTCAGACACATCCCTTCATCCTGACCAGGTTGTTTGCCATGGAAGATGACTTTTGCTCTCTCAGGTGCTTCATACCTGCCTAGAACTTCTCCAGGTATCATTTGTGCATGGACATTTGAGGTTCTCATCAGGTGGAAGGTCCCCAACTTTCCTGTATTGTAAGAACCACTCTGTCCCTGCT
Source organism: Callospermophilus lateralis (assembly GCF_048772815.1). Lineage (NCBI taxonomy): Eukaryota > Metazoa > Chordata > Mammalia > Rodentia > Sciuridae > Callospermophilus > Callospermophilus lateralis. The sequence goes on from NW_027514480.1 coordinate 722,231, forward strand.
CTTCTGTAAAATGATTGAGGGAACAGTGTATACTTGGGGTTAAAAACAGCGTTGATTTGGGTTACGAGTGATTCTTTGTGATGAATAATGATATTGGGAACCTGCAATATTTACAAGAATATAGAGGTGAAATATAAGTAGGAAAACAGAAATCTAGGTATGATTTGAAGCCCAGAAGGGTTTTGCCCTTGATTGGGATACTTAGCTTTGAATGATTTTCTGCAAAGATGCCTCAGATAATTCGATATACAATGGCATAGGACCTTGTACATTGGATGATTGAATTTAGAGAGAACATCCAGTCAAAAAGGGATATTCAATAGGATTAGGAAGATAGTCGGTAGGTTTAGTAAGAAGAGTGAGTATAGAATTTGGACCAAAAGTTCTTTAGCAATAGACTTTCGGTTGTTGAGTGAATGTAAATGTCAGCACATATGAAGAGTCAGTCACTATGTTGAACTGGGGAAAATATGTAGAAAAGCAGATATCAATAGAAATATTAGGAAATCAGGCAAAGTATCAAGTGAGTGATAGAATTAGACATTTTCAACAGGGTTGAGTTTGAATATATAAATTAGGAAAAAAACAAATATGTAGTCACCAATAGGATTGACAATTTACAGCATTAGGCAACCTGGATATGGATGTTTTTAGAAATCCATGTTCACTTTCCATTTAGGCTTTGGTACAATCATAAGTGTGACCTTTCCATTTTTTGTCCAGAATATTACTGTGATAATGAGGTGACATGAGTATTTCTTTCACCATTTCTGGGAGCAATATATTGAAGATGTAAAATGAGAATCGGGGTTACAAAGAGGTGTACCCTGTTCCTAGGAATATAGAGAAAAAGCATGAATAGACCATACTGTGAATAAATAATATAACTTTTTTGAACTTTAAATAATGAACTGAACTGATATCTGAAAAATTAAAGGAAATCGTATATTGATATACAATCATTCATTCCACCAGGTATATATGTAATGGAAATATTTGTGTTTTGGTTTATCATGAAGAGTGTGTGACGTTTGCTTCAAAATGATTATGGAAATTCAAAATAATGTGTTAGGAAAGAAGTCTCATGAAAAGACCAGTCAAGAAACCCTGACAATACATGTGTTCTGAAGCAAGAAGTGGTGAAAGTTGAAACAAATGCTTATTAATTTGTGAACTTGTGGATGAAATGTATATCCTGTGATGTGCAAACCTGAAGAAACAATAATGTACCAGTGTCGAATACAAATGAATGACAAATTACATATCATGTCCCATAGGAGTCTACTTGCATTGATGTTAGACTGGGTCAGTTACTGTAGAATAATTAGGATTTGTATGCACCATTCACTGAAGTTAGTTTTCAGTACTAGGAAACAAATATGTATTTCAGGTGGATGAATATTTCTGATTATCATCTTGTGAAAAGTGGATTATAAATCCACATACATGAACATGAATGAATTTAGAGAGTGTATATTAGACACATATATTTCATATTTTGAAAAATTTGGAGAGTATATCTATATCTATATCTATATCTATATCTATACACACACACACACACACACACACACACACACACACACAACTCACAGACATTAAAAAGTACCAATATAAATGCCAATCGAAATTCATCAGTAAATATGTATCATCCACAAATGCAAAAATATTTATTTTACTGAACATGACCTAATGAATAATGTTGTTCTACTAGGACGCTCTCCTATAAGTTGAATTTTCATTTCCAACAGCATTTAGGAGGAGTGAACTCTTCTCACAATTTGTATCTGCCAAGACAGCCACCTCACAAAAATGTACGTGTGATACCTGGTAGGATTCTATATATGCATATAAATATACATGTGTGAATAGACTACAGAAAAAGGAAACAAAAATTCACATATTTGTTAAGTTTAAAACACATGGAGAATATTTCAAATAAATTTGACTAGATTTATAACTCCTACCTTATATAATGCAAATGTCAAGTCCAACTATACAACATGTCTCCTCTGAAGTACTTGTATTTCTAATGTGTTGGGTTAATTTTCTCCATTATATTAGGATGAATAGTCTGAGTCTACTAGGTATGGGTTAGTGTCAGGGATTCAGTATTTCGAATGGAAAATTGGAAAATGAATCCAATGTGTATGTAAATATATGCTGCACAAATATCCTCCCGCTCTCATCCAGAACAATGCCTTGACATTACCTTCACCCCAAGTAAGACACAATTAGAGGAGAAGAGTTACAAAATCAGTGAATACATATCTGGAATGGAAAATGCTCAGGAGTTCACAACCTTGGAGGTGGTAGAGGAGTTTCCAAAACTAAGGGACAGGGTAAACACTCCACAAACATGGAGCTCTGCTGGCCTAAAAACTTTTTGAGAAACTGCCTCTGAGCTTCCACACTTGAAATATATGTTGTTTTCAGGAGATTTGGCTTCCTCTGTAGTGAGAACATCAAAGCTGGGTCTGCATCTATGTGACCTGGAGGACATGGTTTCTTATTTTCCAATGAACAAGATGAAGCAGTGCTGAATCCTCTCTTTGTAGGTAAACTGAGGCCACTGGGGACTAAGTGTCTCCCCGTGTGGACTGTGAAGCCATTTGGTCCTCTTCCACTTTTTGTGGTGTTTTTGCTGCTGCACTGTGAGTTTGGTATTTGTTTCACAAAATACTAGGAGCTAAACTGGGACACAGTGCTGGAGGGAGTTCTGTCACGTGTGGTGGGTCAGGGTCTGCAAGAGAATGCACCAACTAGGCTCCTATCTCTCACAGCTTGCCCCATTGCCCCCTTGTCCATATCAACCTGATTCTTAATTTTCTTCTGAAAATTCTCCATATAACAAGATGCCTTTACATATAAGGGTCTGCTGGCTGCACCATGTCAGTTACAAGCCATTTGGAATCCAATGGTAGATCCACATGGCCCTACCACGGATGTTTTATCAAACACCTCCCCACCACTGCTCTAGACCCACTACTCAGCAGGCTCCAAATTTCTGGCATCTCTGTTCTACACCATTTTCATGAAACTCAGTAAATCAAGGCACTGTCTGGTATAGTAATGATCAGCAACAGGACATCCAATGTTTCTCCAGTGCCACCTGGTCATAGGAATTTCAAAAATTTCATGGTATTTATCTAGCCATTTTACAAGCATGAAGATGGAGCCACTGTGGGTTTCAATTCATTCAGCAAACATTAAATGGTGAGGAAGCTCATTTCAATGAAATCTCTGGAGAACTCTCACAGGCATGGCTTCCCAAAGAGTGGACAAAAGGTCACATTAGGCCAGGCCCATTGAGGTCTACAATGTGAGGTCCATGTGTGTTTTGACTCTCAACTATGGCTGCCATTTCTTTAAGAATAAAATCATGTGATATCCTTGCTGAGATTCCCAGGCCTCTGTGGAAATCCACCCGGGGCCTAGGTCTCAGTTTCCAAGAGCGACTTTCATGCGTGGCCTCTTAAAATCCCAACAAAATTCATGGCAATGCTTCTCTGAGTTCAGTTCCAAAACCCAGTCTCTAAGGGGAATCACACCAGAGTTCAAGCCCACGTGGACCCAGTCATTTTTTCCAATGCCACACAAATGACCAAAATTAAAACCAAAACACTCCCACATGGCCCTCATCTTATTTCATATAGTCAATCATCTTAACCTCTGGCTGGAGGTTTCCATGAGGGGCGCAGCCCAAGACAGTGGCCAAAATCAGCTCGTTTGCCCCTCATTTGTCTAAAGTCAGGGTAGCCTGGACACCGTTTCTGTGAACCAGGAGTGAACAAATAAGCCTACCTTTAATACTTCTGTGTTTCTCCAATTTGAGGCCTACTGATTTTAGGTATCGATTCTTTAGGTGATTTAGAGTCATGCGAAAACACAAGTACCTCTGCAGGGCTTTGAAGAACTCATTTGACCCAAAGAATCCCTATTGTCATTTGATGGAGTGCAGGAACCTAACAGAGGAAGGCAAGAGACTTCATCCACAATGAATGAAATTTTTTGCCATTTTGGTTTTGGAAGCTCACATGGGATCATTCTTAAGATCCATCAGGTGCTGAGAATCTAAGTCACAGCCACACACAGGCCCAAGAGGCTGATAAAGACACATCCCTTTCCAAAGCAATTAAGAAAAGAGCCACAGGTGAGGCCCATTCATTTCCATTTGAAAACTGTTTTCATCAGGCTTCACAAAGGGGTGGCCTGAGGCAAAGACCTTCCTGACATTCAGTGCAACACAACAATAAGTAAGCAAAAGGCCCAAAGCAGGGTTTCTGCACTGAGACTTTCCTGGTCACACTGATATCTGAGTTTTCTGAGATGCTCGCCATTCTCTTCAGCTATCCAGTACATGGCCATGTCACAGAGCTTGGAGGTGGTACATATTTTGGACACAAATCCATGAGCCTATTCTGGAGAGTGGCCAGAATTCAGGAAGAAAACTACAACTTAGAAAGATAGCAGGTGTTGCACATCGATAAGACAAGCTGCAGTCCATTCATATATTGGGCATGGGAAGATTTATACTAGACAGGACACATCCATTAATGCATTCTCTTTTCTAATGTCTACAACAACGGACACAGTGGGATACACAGAAATAGAAACACTCGCCGTGTCAAATGACTTACTAGAAACTGTCCACTCCAAACCAAACAAACCGCCTTTTCTATCTATTCTCAGAACATGAGACAAAACAACAAACCCACACCCACTCCCACAAAGGCACCTCCTTTCCCCAAGTACGTCTGTGACTATCCGGAGTGTCCTCTGACTGGTGGGCCATACTATGTTCCCCCGAAATGGCCTGTCTTCTCTCAGATCTTGTTTCCTTGACCAACTCTGTGAAGATGTCAGGAAAAAGTGGTTAGCCACTACCTGTTTTCTCAGGAAAGGTCCATCTTCAGAGCTCTCCTGGCATTTGGCCATCCTCACATCATTAGGTACCAAGAAAACTGACTCTGTCCTTGGTAAATCCAAACAAGTGAGCCCACTGGGACTGGGACTGGGACTGCCTCTGGGTGCCTGGCTTCTTGGATACCAAGTTCAGAGAGTTCCATCACCAAGGAAATGAGGTATGTCACATTCTTTGGAACTGAATGAGGTCACTGCCTTGGAAACCACTTTGTCCTAACAGTTGCTTCCAAGGGTAACATAAGATGGAGGTTGCCCCTACTTCCTGTGACACTTTCATAAGGTAGAATGTATATCACCATTGGCACCCGGGAACAGCTCTCCACTCAGCCCTGGTTTGGTCCATCTTCTGTACAATAAGAAGAGAGAGAGGCAGATTCAGACACATCCCTTCATCCTGACCAGGTTGTTTGCCATGGAAGATGACTTTTGCTCTCTCAGGTGCTTCATACCTGCCTAGAACTTCTCCAGGTATCATTTGTGCATGGACATTTGAGGTTCTCATCAGGTGGAAGGTCCCCAACTTTCCTGTATTGTAAGAACCACTCTGTCCCTGCTCTTCTGTAAAATGATTGAGGGAACAGTGTATACTTGGGGTTAAAAACAGCGTTGATTTGGGTTACGAGTGATTCTTTGTGATGAATAATGATATTGGGAACCTGCAATATTTACAAGAATATAGAGGTGAAATATAAGTAGGAAAACAGAAATCTAGGTATGATTTGAAGCCCAGAAGGGTTTTGCCCTTGATTGGGATACTTAGCTTTGAATGATTTTCTGCAAAGATGCCTCAGATAATTCGATATACAATGGCATAGGACCTTGTACATTGGATGATTGAATTTAGAGAGAACATCCAGTCAAAAAGGGATATTCAATAGGATTAGGAAGATAGTCGGTAGGTTTAGTAAGAAGAGTGAGTATAGAATTTGGACCAAAAGTTCTTTAGCAATAGACTTTCGGTTGTTGAGTGAATGTAAATGTCAGCACATATGAAGAGTCAGTCACTATGTTGAACTGGGGAAAATATGTAGAAAAGCAGATATCAATAGAAACATTACGAAATCAGGCAAAGTATCAAGTGAGTGATAGAATTAGACATTTTCAACAGGGTTGAGTTTGAATATATAAATTAGGAAAAAAACAAATATGTAGTCACCAATAGGATTGACAATTTACAGCATTAGGCAACCTGGATATGGATGTTTTTAGAAATCCATGTTCACTTTCCATTTAGGCTTTGGTACAATCATAAGTGTGACCTTTCCATTTTTTGTCCAGAATATTACTGTGATAATGAGGTGACATGAGTATTTCTTTCACCATTTCTGGGAGCAATATATTGAAGATGTAAAATGAGAATCGGGGTTACAAAGAGGTGTACCCTGTTTCTAGGAATATAGAGAAAAAGCATGAATAGACCATACTGTGAATAAATAATATAACTTTTTTGAACTTTAAATAATGAACTGAACTGATATCTGAAAAATTAAAGGAAATCGTATATTGATATACAATCATTCATTCCACCAGGTATATATGTAATGGAAATATTTGTGTTTTGGTTTATCATGAAGAGTGTGTGACGTTTGCTTCAAAATGATTATGGAAATTCAAAATAATGTGTTTGGAAAGAAGTCTCATGAAAAGACCAGTCAAGAAACCCTGACAATACATGTGTTCTGAAGCAAGAAGTGGTGAAAGTTCAAACAAATGCTTATTGATTTGTGAACTTGTGGATGAAATGTATATCCTGTGATGTGCAAACCTGAAGAAACAATAATGTACCAGTGTCGAATACAAATGAATGACAAATTACATATCATGTCCCATAGGAGTCTACTTGCATTGATGTTAGACTGGGTCAGTTACTGTAGAATAATTAGGATTTGTATGCACCATTCACTGAAGTTAGTTTTCAGTACTAGGAAACAAATATGTATTTCAGGTGGATGAATATTTCTGATTATCATCTTGTGAAAAGTGGTTTATAAATCCACATACATGAACATGAATGAATTTAGAGAGTGTATATTAGACACATATATTTCATATTTTGAAAAATTTGGAGAGTATATCTATACCTATATCTATATCTATACACACACACACACACACACACACACACACACACACACACAACTCACAGACATTAAAAAGTACCAATATAAATGCCAATCGAAATTCATCAGTAAATATGTATCATCCACAAATGCAAAAATATTTATTTTACTGAACATGACCTAATGAATAATGTTGTTCTACTAGGACGCTCTCCTATAAGTTGAATTTTCATTTCCAACAGCATTTAGGAGGAGTGAACTCTTCTCACAATTTGTATCTGCCAAGACAGCCACCTCACAAAAATGTACGTGTGATACCTGGTAGGATTCTATATATGCATATAAATATACATGTGTGAATAGACTACAGAAAAAGGAAACAAAAATTCACATATTTGTTAAGTTTAAAACACATGGAGAATATTTCAAATAAATTTGACTAGATTTATAACTCCTACCTTATATAATGCAAATGTCAAGTCCAACTATACAACATGTCTCCTCTGAAGTACTTGTATTTCTAATGTGTTGGGTTAATTTTCTCCATTATATTAGGATGAATAGTCTGAGTCTACTAGGTATGGGTTAGTGTCAGGGATTCAGTATTTCGAATGGAAAATTGGAAAATGAATCCAATGTGTATGTAAATATATGCTGCACAAATATCCTCCCGCTCTCATCCAGAACAATGCCTTGACATTACCTTCACCCCAAGTAAGACACAATTAGAGGAGAAGAGTTACAAAATCAGTGAATACATATCTGGAATGGAAAATGCTCAGGAGTTCACAACCTTGGAGGTGGTAGAGGAGTTTCCAAAACTAAGGGACAGGGTAAACACTCCACAAACATGGAGCTCTGCTGGCCTAAAAACTTTTTGAGAAACTGCCTCTGAGCTTCCACACTTGAAATATATGTTGTTTTCAGGAGATTTGGCTTCCTCTGTAGTGAGAACATCAAAGCTGGGTCTGCATCTATGTGACCTGGAGGACATGGTTTCTTATTTTCCAATGAACAAGATGAAGCAGTGCTGAATCCTCTCTTTGTAGGTAAACTGAGGCCACTGGGGACTAAGTGTCTCCCCGTGTGGACTGTGAAGCCATTTGGTCCTCTTCCACTTTTTGTGGTGTTTTTGCTGCTGCACTGTGAGTTTGGTATTTGTTTCACAAAATACTAGAAGCTAAACTGGGACACAGTGCTGGAGGGAGTTCTGTCACGTGTGGTGGGTCAGGGTCTGCAAGAGAATGCACCAACTAGGCTCCTATCTCTCACAGCTTGCCCCATTGCCCCCTTGTCCATATCAACCTGATTCTTAATTTTCTTCTGAAAACTCTCCATATAACAAGATGCCTTTACATATAAGGGTCTGTTGGCTGCACCATGTCAGTTACAAGCCATTTGGAATCCAATGGTAGATCCACATGGCCCTACCATGGATGTTTTATCAAACACCTCCCCACCACTGCTCTAGACCCACTACTCAGCAGGCTCCAAATTTCTGGCATCTCTGTTCTACACCATTTTCATGAAACTCAGTAAATCAAGGCACTGTCTGGTATACTCATGATCAGCAACAGGACATCCAATGTTTCTCCAGTGCCACCTGGTCATAGGAATTTCAAAAATTTCATGGTATTTATCTAGCCATTTTTCAAGCATGAAGTTGGAGGCACTGTGGGTTTCAGTTCATTCAGCAAACATTAAATGGTGAGGAAGCTCATTTCAATGAAATCTCTGGAGAACTCTCACAGGCATGGCTTCCCAAAGAGTGGACAAAAGGTCACATTAGGCCAGGCCCATTGAGGTCTACAATGTGAGGTCCATGTGTGTTTTGACTCTCAACTATGGCTGCCATTTCTTTAAGAATAAAATCATGTGATATCCTTGCTGAGATTCTCAGGCCTCTGTGGAAATCCACCCGGGGCCTAGGTCTCAGTTTCCAAGAGCGACTTTCATGCGTGGCCTCTTAAAATCCCAACAAAATTCATGGCAATGCTTCTCTGAGTTCAGTTCCAAAACCCAGTCTCTAAGGGGAATCACACCAGAGTTCAAGCCCACGTGGACCCAGTCATTTTTTCCAATGCCACACAAATGACCAAAATTAAAACCAAAACACTCCCACATGGCCCTCATCTTATTTCATATAGTCAATCATCTTAACCTCTGGCTGGAGGTTTCCATGAGGGGTGCAGCCCAAGACAGTGTCCAAAATCAGCTCGTTTGCCCCTCATTTGTCTAAAGTCAGGGTAGCCTGGACACCGTTTCTGTGAACCAGGAGTGAACAAATAAGCCTGCCGTTAATACTTCTGTGTTTCTCCAATTTGAGGCCTACTGATTTTAGGTATCGATTCTTTAGGTGATTTAGAGTCATGCGAAAACACAAGCACCTCTGCAGGGCTTTGAAGAACTCATTTGACCCAAAAAATCCCTATTGTCATTTGATGGAGTGCAGGAACCTAACAGAGGAAGGCAAGAGACTTCATCCACAATGAATGAAATTTTTTGCCATTTTGGTTTTGGAAGCTCACATGGGATCATTCTTAAGATCCATCAGGTGCTGAGAATCTAAGTCACAGCCACACACAGGCCCAAGAGGCTGATAAAGACACATCCCTTTCCAAAGCAATTAAGCAAAGAGCCACAGGTGAGGCCCATTCATTTCCATTTGAAAACTGTTTTCTTCAGGCTTCACAAAGGGGTGGCCTGAGGCAAAGACCTTCCTGACATTCAGTGCAACACAACAATAAGTAAGCAAAAGGCCCAAAGCAGGGTTTCTGCACTGAGACTTTCCTGGTCACACTGATATCTGAGTTTTCTGAGATGCTCGCCATTCTCTTCAGCTATCCAGTACATGGCCATGTCACAGAGCTTGGAGGTGGTACATATTTTGGACACAAATCCATGAGCCTATTCTGGAGAGTGGCCAGAATTCAGGAAGAAAACAACAACTTAGAAAGATAGCAGGTGTTGCACATCGATAAGACAAGCTGCAGTCTATTCATATATTGGGCAGGATGAATTTTGGTATGATTTATACTAGACAGGACACATCCATTAATGCATTCTCTTCTCTAATGTCTACAACAACGGACACAGTGGGATACACAGAAACAGAAACACTCGCCGTGTCAAATGACTTACTAGAAACTGTCCACTTCAAACCAAACAAACCGCCTTTCCTATCTATTCTGAGAACATGAGACAAAACAACAAACCCACACCCACTCCCACAAAGGCACCTCCTTCCCCCAAGTAGGTCTGTGACTATCCGGAGTGTCCTCTGACTGGTGGGCCATACTATGTTCCCCCGAAATGGCCTGTCTTCTCTCAGATCTTGTTTCCTTGACCAACTTTGTAAAGATGTCAGGAAAAAGTGGTTAGCCACTACCTGTTTTCTCAGGAACGGTCCATCTTCAGAGCTCTCCTGGCATTTGGCCATCCTCACATCATTAGGTACCAAGAAAACTGACTCTGTCCTTGGTAAATCCAAACAAGTGAGCCCACTGGGACTGGGACTGGGACTGCCTCTGGGTGCCTGGCTTCTTGGATACCAACTTCAGAGAGTTCCATCACCAAGGAAATGAGGTATGTCACATTCTTTGGAACTGAATGAGGTCACTGCCTTGGCAACCACTTTGTCCTGACAGTTGCTTCCAAGGGTAACATAAGATGGAGGTTGCCCCTACTTCCTGTGACACTTTCATAAGGTAGAATGTATATCAACCATTGGCACCCGGGAACAGCTCTCCACTCAGGCCTGGTTTGGTCCGTCTTCTCTACAATAAGAAGAGAGAGATTCAGATTCAGACACATCCCTTCATCCTGACCAGGGTGTTTGCCATGGAAGATGACTTTTGCTGTCTCAGGTGCTTCATACCTGCCTACAACTTCTCCAGGTATCATTTGTGCATGGACATTTGAGGTTCTCATCAGGTGGAAGGTCCCCAACTTTCCTGTATTGTAAGAACCACTCTGTCCCTGCTCTTCTGTAAAATGATTGAGGGAACAGTGTATACTTGGGGTTAAAAACAGGTTTGATTTGGGTTACGAGTGATTCTGTGTGATGAATAATGGTATTGGGAACCTGCAATATTTACAAGAATATAGAGGTGAAATATAAGTAGGAAAACAGAAATCTAGGTATGATTTGAAGCCCAGAAGGGTTTTGCCCTTGATTGGGATACTTAGCTTTGAATGATGTTCTGCAAAGATGCCTCAGATAATTCGATATACAATGGCATAGGACCTTGTACATTGGATGATTGAATTTAGAAGAGAACATCCAGTCAAAAAGGGATATTCAGTAGGATTAGGAAGATAGTCGGTAGGTTTAGGAAGAAGAGTGAGTATAGGATTTGGACCAAAAGTTCTTTAGCAATAGACTTTCGGTTGTTGAGTGAATGTAAATGTCAGCACATATGAAGAGTCAGTCACTATGTTGAACTGGGGAAAATATGTAGAAAAGCAGATATCAATAGAAACATTACGAAATCAGGCAAAGTATAAAGTGAGTGATAGAATTAGACATTTTCAACAGGGTTGAGTTTGAATATATAAATTAGGAAAAAAACAAATATGTAGTCACCAATAGGATTGACAATTGACAGCATTAGGCAACCTGGGCATGGATGTTTTTAGAAATCCATGTTCACTTTCCATTTAGGCTTTGGTACAATCATAAGTGTGACCTTTCCATTTTTTGTCCAGAATATTACTGTGATAATGAGGTGACATGAGTATTTCTTTCACCATTTCTGGGAGCAATATATTGAAGGTGTAAAATGAGAATCGGGGGTACAAAGAGGTGTACCCTGTTTCTAGGAACATAGAGAAAAAGCATGAATAGACCATACTGTGAATAAATAATATAACTTTTTTGAACTTTAAATAATGAATTAACTGATATCTGAAAAATTAAAGGAAATCATATATTGATATACAATCATTCATTCCAACCAGGTATATATATAATGGAAATATTAGTGTTTTGGTTTATTATGAAGAGTGTGTGAGTTTTGCTTCAAAATGATTATGGAAATTCAAAATAATGTGTTTGGAAAGAAGTCTCATGAAAAGACCAGTCAAGAAACCCTGACAATACATGTGTTCTGAAGCAAGATGATTAAAGTTGAAACAAATGCTTATTAATTTGTGAACTTGTGGATGAAATGTATATCCTGTGATGTGCAAAAACTGAAGAAACAATAATGTACCAGTGTCGAATACAAATGAATGACACATTACATATCATGTCCCATAGGAGTCTAGTTGCATTGATGTTAGACTGGGTCAGTTAGTGTAGAATAATTAGGATTTGTATGCACCATTCACTGAAGTTAGTTTTCAGTACTAGGAAACAAATATGTATTTCAGGTCGATGAATATTTCTGATTATCATCTTGTGAAAAGTTGATTATAAATCCACATACATGAACATGAATGAATTTAGAGTGTGTATATTAGACACATATATTTCATATTTTGAAAAATTTGGAGAGTATATCTATATCTATATCTATATCTATATACACACACACACACACACACACACACACACAACACTCACAGACATTAAAAAGTACCAATATAAATGCCAATCGAAATTCATCAGTAAATATGTATCATCCACAAATGCAAAAATATTTATTTTACTGAACATGAGTTAATGTATAATGTTGTTCTACTAGGACTCTCTCCTATAGGTTGAATTTTCATTTCCAACAGCATTTAGGAGGAGTGAACTCTTCTCACAATTTGTATCTGCCAAGACAGCCATCTCACAAAAATGTACGTGTGATACCTGGTAGGATTCTATATATGCATATAAATATACATGTGTGAATCGGCTACAGAAAAGGGTAACAAGAATTCACATATTTGTTAAGTTTAAAAACACATGAGAATATTTCAATTAAAATTTGACTAGATTTATAACTCCTACCTTATATAATGGAAATGTCAAGTCCAACTATACAACATGTCTCTGGAGAACCTTTGGATGTCCTGTTGTTTATCATGAGTATACTAGACAGTGCCTTGATTGACTGTGTTTCATGAAAATGATCTAGAACAGACATGCCAGTAAGTTGGTGCCTGCTGAGTAGTGTGCCTAGAGCAGTGGTGTGTATGTGTGTCATAATACATCTCTGATGTGGCCATATGGATTTGCCATTGGCTTCCAAATGGCTTGTGACAGACATGGTGAGGCCAGCAGACACTAATATGTAAGGGCGTCTTGTTATATGGAGAGGTTTCATGGCAATGTTAAGAATCAGGTTGCAATAGACAAGGGAGAAAGCTATGTGGGATAGAAGCCTGGTTGGTGCATTCTCCTGCAGACCCTGACCCACCACATGTGGCAGAACTCCATCCAGCACTGTGTCCCTTTGGAACTCCTTGTATTTCGTGAAGCAAATACCAAACTCCCAATGCAGGAGAAAGAAAAACCATGAAAAAGTGGAGGATGACCAAATGGCTTCACAGCCCAGATGGGGAGAGACTTAGCACGCACTGGTCACATTTTACTTAAAAGAGAGAATTCACCACTGCTGCCTCATGTTCATTAGAAAATAAGAAACCATGTCCTCCAGGTCACATAGAATCAGACCCAGCTTTGATGGTCTCACGACAAAGGAAGCTAAAGCTCCTGAAAACAACATATATTTCAAGTGCCCAACCTCAGAGGCAGTTTATCAAGAAGTCCTTTAGGCCAGCAGAGCTCCATGTTTGTGGAGTTTTTAACCTGTCACTTACTTATGGAAACTTCTCTACCACATCCAAGGTTGTGAACTCCTGAGCATTTTCCATTCCAGTTATATATTCACAGATTTTATAACTCTTCTCCACTAATTGTGTCTTACTTGGGGTGAAGGTAATGTCAAGGCATTGTTCTGGATGAGAGAGGGAAAATATTTTGTGTAGCACATATTTGATAGACATTGGATTCTTTTTCCTATTTTCCATTCAAAATACTGAATCCCTGACACTAACACATACCCTACTAGACTCTGACTACTAATCCTAATATGATGGAGAAAAATAACCCAAATAGAACAGAAATACAAGCAGGTCAGAGGAGGCATGTTGTATTTTTGAACTTTTCTTTTGCATAATAAATGGTAGGTGTTATAAATCTAGTGAATTTTTATTTGGAATAGTTTTTCATGTGTTTTTAAAATTAACAAATATGTGAATCCCTGCCTCCCTTTCTCTCTAGCCTATACAGCACATGTATTTTTATATGTACATATAGAATCCTACCTGGTATCACACGTACATTTTTGTGAGGTTGCTGACTCGGCAGATATAAATTGTGTGAAGAGACTACCCCTCTTAAACGCTGTTGGAACTAAAAATTCAACCTATGGGTGAGCTTCCTAGTACAACAACATTATACATAATTTCATGTTCAGTAAAGTATATATTTTTGCATCAGTAGATGTTATATATTTCATTATAAATTTCATTTGGCATATATTGCTACTTTTTTATGTTTCTCTGTGTGTTTTTTTGGTATATATATATATATATATATATATATATATATATATATATATATGGTATATATATATATATATATATATATATATATATATATATATATATATATACTCTCCTGATTTATCAAAACATGAAATATATGTGTCTTATATACACTCTCTACATTCATACATTCATTCATGTTCATGCATGAGGAAATATAATCAACTTTTCTCAAGATTATTATTGGAAACATTCATCCACCTGAAATACATATTTGTTTCCTTGTACTGACAACTCACTTCTGTGAATGGTGCATACAAATCCTAATAATTCTACAGTATCTGACCCAGTTTAACATCAATGCAAGTAGATTCCTATGGGACATGATGTGTATTTTGACGTTCATTTATATTCCACACTGCTACATTAATATTTCTGCAGTTTTTGCACATCATAGGATATATATTTCATCCACAAGTTCACAACTTTATAGGTATTTTTTCACTTTTAATCATTTCCTGCTTCAGAACACATGTATTCCTCCCGGTTTCTTGACTGGTCTTTTCATGAGACCTCTCTGCAAACACATTTTTTTTTAATTTCATAATCAGTTTTGAAGCAAAACTCACACACTTTTCATGATAAACCATAAATCTAATATCAACATTAGATGCATAACTGTTTGGAATGGATGATTGTATATCAATATTAGGTTTCCTCTATATTTTCAGAAATCAATTCAATCCATTATTTAAAGTTCGAACCAGTTATATTATTTATTCACAGTATGGTCTATTCATTCATTATCTCTATATTCATAGGCACAAGGTACACCTATTTGTACCCCCAATTAATTTATACGTCTTCAAAATATTGCTTTCCTACATATTTTACCCAGTTCATCATTGGGACTGACTCTTCACATGTGCTGACATTTACATTCACTCTCTACCTGAAACCCTATTGCTAAAGAACTTTTGGTCCAAATCCTATACTCACTCTTTTATCTAAACCCACAAACTATTTTCCTAATCCTACCGAATATCCCTTTTTGACTGGATGTTCTCTTCCACATTCAATCATCCAAATTAGAAGGTCCTATGCCATAGTATATTGATTTAACTGAGACAACTGTGCAGGACATAAATCAATGCTAAGTATCCCAATCAAGGGCCCAATGCCCTTCTGGGCTTCAAAACTTACCTAGATTTCTGTTTTCATACTTATATTTCACCTATATATTCTTATAAATATCGCAGGTTCCTAATACAAATATTCATTCCAGAGAATGATTCCTAACCCAAATTGAACATGTTATTAACCCTAACCATACACTTTTCCCTCAATCTAATTTTACAGAAGAGCAGGGACAGAGTTGGTCTTACAATACAGGAATATAGGCGATCTTCCAGCTGCTGAAAACCTAAAAGGTCCATGCTGAAATGATCCTTGGAGAAGATGTAGGCATCTATGAAGGACATGAGAGAGCAAAAGTCATCTTCCATGGCAAACAACCTGGTCAGGTTGATGGGATGTGTCTGAATTAGCCTCTCTCTTCCTAATGTAGAGAAGATGGACCAAACCATGCCTGTGTGGAGAGCTGTTCCCCGGTGCCTATGGTTGATATACCATTCTAACATATGAATGAGTCACAGCAAGTAGAGGCAGCCTCCATCTTTTGGGAACCATGTAAGCAACTGTTAAAACAAAGTGGTTTCCAAGGCAGTGACTTCATTCAGATCTTGAAGAAAGTGACATCACCTTACAGTTTTGGTAATGAAAGTCTGTGATCTTGGGATCCAGGAAACCAGGCACACAGAGTCAAACCCACTCCATGTCCCAGTGGGCTAACTTGTTTGGATTTAACAAGACAGAGTTACTCTTTCTTTGTACCTACTGATGTGAGGACAGCCAAATGCCTGGAAACTATGAAGACTAGCCTTTCCAGAGAAAGCAGGTAGTTTCTCACCATGGGCGCCTGACAACTTCACAGAGTTGGCCAAAGAGAACAGATTGGAGACAGGACACGCCATTTTGGGGGAAAATAGTATGGCCCACAAGTCAGAGGACACTCCGGATAGTCACAGACCTACTTGGGGAAAGGAGGTGACTTTTTGGGTGTGAGTGTGAGTTTGTGGTTTTGTCTCATGTTCTGAGAATAGTTAGGAAAGCTGGTTTGTTTGTTTTGGAGTGGACTGTGTCTAGTAAGTCCTTTGACAAGGTGAGTGTTTCTGTGTCTATATATCATACTGTGTCTGTGATTGTAGACATTAGAAAAGAGAATGCATCAATGGATGTGTCCTGTCTACAAGAAAGCTTCAAAGCATTCATCCTGTGCAATTAATGAATGGACTGCAGGTTGCCGTATGGATGGGCAACTCCTGCCATCTTTCTAAATTCCTGTTTTCTTTCTGAATTCTGGACACTCTCCAGAATACGCTCATGATTTTGTGTCCAAGATATGTACCACCTCCATCTCTGTGACATGGCCATGTACTGGATAGCTGAAGGGAATGGCGAGTATCTCAGAAAACTCAGATATCAGTATGCCCAAGAAAGTCTCAGTGGAGAAACCCTGCTTTGGGCCTTTTGCTTACCTATTCTGTTGCCCTGAATGTCAGGATGGTCTTTGCCTCAGGCCACACTTTGTGAAGCCTGCAGAAAATAGTTTTCAAATGGAAAAGAATGGTCATTACCTGTGCCTCTTTGCTTAATTGCTTTGGAAATGGATGTTTCTGAATCAGCCTCTCAGCCCTATGTGAGGCTGTGGCTTAGATTCACAGCACATGATGGGTCTAAAGAAAAATCCCATGTGTGCATCCCAAACCAAAATGGGCAAAAGAGCTGTCAGAGTGGTTCTTACAATACAGGAAAGTTGGGGACCTTCCACCTGATGAGAACCTCAAATGTCCATGCACAAATGATACCTGGAGAAGTTGTAGGCAGGTATGAAGCACCTGAGAGAGCAAAAGTCATCTTCCATGGCAAACAACCTGGTCAGGATGAAGGGATGTGTCTGAATCTGAATCTCTCTGTTCTTATTGTAGAGAAGATGGACCTAACCAGGCCTGAGTGGAGAGCTGTTCCCGGGTGCCAATGGTTGATATACATTCTACCTTATGAAAGTGTCACAGGAAGTAGGGGCAACCTCCATCTTATGTTACCCTTGGAAGCAACTGTTAGGACAAAGTGGTTGCCAAGGCAGTGACCTCATTCAGTTCCAAATAATGTGACATACCTCATTTCCTTGGTGATGGAACTCTCTGAACTTGGTATCCAAGAAGCCAGGCACCCAGAGGCAGTCCCAGTCCCAGTCCCAGTGGGCTCACTTGTTTGGATTTACCAAGGACAGAGTCAGTTTTCTTGGTACCTAATGATGTGAGGATGGCCAAATGCCAGGAGAGCTCTGAAGATGGACCTTTCCTGAGAAAACAGGTAGTGGCTAACCACTTTTTCCTGACATCTTCACAGAGTTGATCAAGGAAACAAGATCTGAGAGAAGACAGGCCATTTCGGGGGAACATAGTATGGCCCACCAGTCAGAGGACACTCCGGATAGTCACAGACCTACTTGGGGGAAGGAGGTGCCTTTGTGGGAGTGGGTGTGGGTTTGTTGTTTTGTCTCATGTTCTGAGAATAGATAGGATAGGCGGTTGTTTGGTTTGGAGTGGACAGTTTCTAGTAAGTCATTTGACACGGCGAGTGTTTCTGTTTCTGTGTATCCCACTGTGTCCGTTGTTGTAGACATTACAAAAGAGAATGCATTAATGGATGTGTCCTGTCTAGTATAAATCTTCCCATAATTCATCCTGCCCAATATATGAATGGACTGCAGCTTGTCTTATCGATGTGCAACACCTGCTATCTTTCTAAGTTGTTGTTTTCTTCCTGAATTCTGGCCACTCTCCAGAATAGGCTCATGGATTTGTGTCCAAAATATGTACCACTGCCAAGCTCTGTGACATGGCCATGTACTGGATAGCTGAAGAGAATGGCGAGCATCTCAGAAAACTCAGATATCAGTGTGACCAGAAAAATCTCAGTGCAGAAACCCTGCTTTGGGCCTTTTGCTTACTTATTGTTGTGTTGCACTGAATGTCAGGAAGGTCTTTGCCTCATGCCACCCCTTTGTGAAGCCTGAAGAAAACAGTTTTCAAATGGAAATGAATGGGCCTCACCTGTGGCTCTTTGCTTAATTGCTTTGGAAAGAGATGTGTCTTTATCAGCCTTTGGACCTGTGTGTGGCTGTGACTTAGATTCTCAGCACCTGATAGATCTTAAGAATGATCCCATGTGAGCTTCCAAAACCAAAATGGCAAAAAATATCATTCATTGTGGATGAAGTCTCTTGCCTTCCTCTGTTAGGTTCCTGCACTCCATCAAATGAGAATAGGGATTCTTTGGGTCAAATGAGTTCTTCAAAGCCCTGCAGAGGTGCTTGTGTTTTCACATGACTCTAAATCACCTAAAGAATTGATACCTAAAATCAGTAGGCCTCAAATTGGAGAAACAAAGAAGTATTAAAGGCAGGCTTATTTGTTCACTCCTGGTTCACAGAAACGGTGTCCAGGCTACCCTGACTTTAGGCAAATGAGGGGCAAAGGAGCTGATTTTGGACACTGTCTTGGGCTGCGCCCCTCATGGAAACCTCCAGCCAGAGGTTAAGATGATTGACTATATGGAATAAGATGAGGGCCATGTGGGAGTGTTTTGGTTTTGATTTTGGTCATTTGTGTGGCATTGGAAAAAATGACTGGGTACACGTGGGGTTGAACTCTGGTGTGATTCCCCTTAGAGACTTGATTTTGGAAGTGAACTCAGAGAAGCATTGCCATAAATTTAGTTGGGATTTTAAGAGGCCACGCATGAAAGTCGCTCTTGGAAACTGAGACCTAGGCCCCGGGTGGATTTCCACAGAGGCCTGGGAATCTTAGCAAGGATATCACATGATTTTATTCTTAAAGAAATGGCAGCCATAGTTGAGAGTCAAAACACACATGGACCTCACATTGTAGACCTCAATGGGCCTGGCCTAATGTGACCGTTTGTCCACTCTTTGGGAAGCCGTGCCTGTGAGAGTTCTCCAGAGATTTCATTGAAATGAGCTTCCTCACCATTTAATGTTTGCTGAATGAACTGAAATCCACAGTGCCTCCAACTTCATGCTTGAAAAATGGCTAGATAAATACCATGAAATTTTTGAAATTCCTATGACCAGGTGGCACTGGAGAAACACTGCATGTCCTGTTGCTGATCATGATTATACAAGACAGTGCCTTGACTTACTGAGTTTCATGAAAATGGTGTAGAACAGAGATGCCAGTAAGTTGGAGCCTGCTGAGTAGTGGGTCTAGAGCAGTGGTGGGGAGGTGTTTGATAAAACATCCGTGGTAGGGCCATGTGGATCTACCATTGGATTCCAAATGGCTTGTAACTGACATGGTGCAGCCAGCAGACCCTTGTATGTAAAGGCATCTTGTTACATGGAGAGTTTTCAGAGGAAAATTAAGAATCAGGTTGATATGGACAAGGGGGCAATTGGGCAAGCTGTGAGAGATAGGAGCCTAGTTGGTGCATTCTCTTGCAGACCCTGACCCACGACACGTGACAGAACTCCCTCCAGAACTGTGTCCCAGTTTAGCTCCTAGTATTTCGTGAAACGAATACCAAACTCACAGTGCAGCAGCAAAAACACCACAAAAAGTGGAAGAGGACCAAATGGCTTCACAGTCCACACGGGGAGACACTTAGTCCCCAGTGGCCTCAGTTTACCTTCAAAGAGAGGATTCAGCACTGCTTCATCTAGTTCATTGGAAATAAGAAACCATGTCCTCCAGGTCACATAGATTCAGACCCAGCTTTGATGTTCTCACTACAAAGGAAGCCAAATCTCCTGAAAACAACATATATTTCAAGTGCAAAACTCAGTGGTAGTTTCTCAAAAAATTTTTAGGCCAGCAGAGCTACATGTTTGTGGAGTGTTTACCCTGTCCCTTAGTTTTGGAAACTGCTCTACCACCTCCAAGGTTGTGAACTCCTGAGCATTTTCCATTCCAGATATGTATTCACTGATTTTGTAACTCTTCTCCTCTAATTGTGTCTTACTTGTGGTGAAGGTAATGTCAAGGCATTGTTCTGGATGAGAGCGGGAGGATATTTGTGCAGCATATATTTACATACACATTGGATTCATTTTCCAATTTTCCATTCGAAATACTGAATCCCTGACACTAACCCATACCTAGTAGACTCAGACTATTCATCCTAATATAATGGAGAAAATTAACCCAACACAATAGAAATACAAGCACTTCAGAGGAGACATGTTGTATTGTTGGACTTGACATTTGCATTATATAAGGGAGGAGTTATAAATCTAGTCAAATTTTAATTGAAATATTCTCCATGTGTTTTTAAACTTAACAAATATGTGAATTCTTGTTTCCCTTTTCTGTAGCCTATTCACACATGTATATTTATATGCATATATAGAATCCTACCAGGTATCACACGTACATTTTTGTGAGGTGGCTGTCTTGGCAGATACAAATTGTGAGAAGAGTTCACTCCTCCTAAATGCTGTTGGAAATGAAAATTCAACCTATAGGAGAGCGTCCTAGTAGAACAACATTATACATTAACTCATGTTCAGTAAAATAAATATTTTTGCATTTGTGGATGATATATATTTACTGATGAATTCGATTGGCATTTATATTGGTACTTTTTAATGTCTGTGAGTGTTGTGTATGTGTGTTTGTGTGTGTGTGTGTGTGTATATATAGATATAGATATAGATATAGATATAGATATAGATATAGATATAGATATAGTTATACTCTCCAAATTTTTCAAAATATGAAATATATGTGTCTAATATACACTCTCTAAATTCATTCATGTTCATGTATGTGGATTTATAATCCACTTTTCACAAGATGATAATCAGAAATATTCATCCACCTGAAATACATATTTGTTTCCTAGTACTGAAAACTAACTTCAGTGAATGGTGCATACAAATCCTAATTATTATACAGTAACTGACCCAGTCTAACATCAATGCAAGTAGACTCCTATGGGACATGATATGTAATTTGTCATTCATTTGTATTCGACACTGGTACATTATTATTTCTTCAGTTTTTGCACATCATAAGATATACCTTTGCCAAGGCAGTGACCTCATTCAGTTCCAAAGAATGTGACATACCTCATTTCCTTGGTGATGGAACTCTCTGAACTTTGTATCCAAGGAGCCAGGCACCCAGAGGCAGTCCCAGTCCCAGTCCCAGTGGGCTCACTTGTTTGGATTTACCAAAGATAGAGTCAGTCATTCTTGGTACCTACTGAAGTGAGGATTACCAAATGCCTGGAGAGCTCTGAATAGGGAGCTTTCCTGAGAAAGCAGGTAGTGGCTCTCCACTTTTTCCTTACAACTTTACAGAGTTGGCCAAGGAAAACAGATCTGAGAGAGGACAGGCCATTTCGGAAGAACAGAGTATGGCCACCAGTCAGAGGACACTCTGGTTAGTCATACACCTATGGGGAAGTAGGTGCCTTTTTGGGAGTGGGTGTGGGTTTGTGGTTTGTCTCATGTTCTGAAAATAGGTAGGAATGGCGGTTTGTTTGTTTTGGAGTGAACTGTTTCCGGTAAGTCATTTGAAGAGGTGAGTGTTTCCATGTCTGTGTATCCCACTGTGCCTGTGGTAGTAGACATGAGAAAAGAGAATGCAGCAATGGATGTGTCATGTCTAGTATAAAGCTTCCCAGCATTCATCCTGCCCAATTTATGAATGGAGTGTGGCTTGCCTTATGCACGGGCAACACCTAATACCTTCCTAAGTCCCTGTTTTCTTCCTGAATTCTGGCCACTCTCTAGAATAGGCTCATGGTTATGTGTCCAAGATATGTACCAAATCCAAGGTCTTTGACATGGCCATGTACTGGATACCTGAATGGAATGGCCAGCATCTCAGAAAACTCAGATATCAGTGTGACCAGGAAAGTCTCAGTGGAGATACCCTGCTTTGGGCCTTTTGCTTACCTATTGTTCTGTTGCCCTGAATATCAGGAAGGTCTTTGTCTCATGCAACCCCTTTGTTAAGCCTGAAGAAAACAGTTTTCAAATGGAAATGAATGTGCATCACCTCTGGCTCTTTGCTTAATTTCATTGGAAAAGGATGTGTCTGATTCAGGCCCTTTGCCCTGTTTTAGGCTGTGACTTAGATTCTCAGCACCTGATGGAAGTAAAGAAAGATCCCATATGTGCATCTAAACCAAAATGGAAAAACGTTCAATCAATGTGCATGAATTATATTGCCTTCCTTTGTTAGGTTTCTGAAATCCATCATGTCAGAATAGGGATTCTTTGGGTGAAATGAGTTCTTCAAATCTCTGCAGAGGGGCTTGGCTTTTCTCATGACTCCAATTCACAAAAAGAATCTAGACCCAACAGTCAGAGAGCCTCAAATTGGAGAAGCGAAGCAGTATTAAGGGCAGGCCTATTTGATCACTCCTGGTTCACAGGAAGGGTGTCCAAGCCACCCTGACATTCGGCAAATGAGGGGCAAGGGAGCTTATTTTGGACACTGTCTTGGGATGTGCCTCTCATGAAAACCTCCATCCAGATGTTATGATGAGTATCTTTATGGTAGAAGATGAGGGCCATGTAGGAGTGTTTTGGTTATAATTGTGGTCATTTGTGTGGCAGTTGGAAGAGATGACTGGGTAAACCTGGGCTTGAATTCTGCTGTGATTCCCCTTAGAGACTGAGTTCTGGAACTGACCTCAGAGAAGTATTGACATGAATTGTGTTGGGATTTTAGGAGGCCATGAATGAGAGTTGCCATTGGAACCTGGGATCAAGGCCCAGAGTGGCTTTCCACAGAACACTGGGAATCACAGCCAGGATATTACATGATTTTATTCTGAAAGACTTGGCAGGCATAATTGAGATTCAAAACACACTTGGACCTTGCTTTGTAGACCTCCATGGGCCTGGCTTCATGTGACTTTTTGGCCACTCTTTGGGTAGACTTGCCTGTGAGAGTGCTCCAGAGATTTCCCTGAAATTAGCTTCCTCACCATTTAATGGTTCCTGAATGAATTGAAACCAACATTGCCTCCAAATGCATCTGTGAAAAAATGCTAGATAATTACCATGAAATTTTAGAAATTCCGATGACCAGCTGGCACTGGAGGACCTTTGATGTCCTGTTGATGATCATGAGGATAACAGACAGGGCCTTGATTGACTGGGTTTCATGAAAATGGTGTAGAACAGAGATGCCAGTAAGTTGGGGCCTGGTAAGTAGTGGGCCTAGAGCTGTGTTATGCAAATGTGTGATAAAACATCTGTGGTGGGGCCATGTGGATCTTCCATTGGCTTCCAAATGGCTGTGACTGACATGGTGCAACCATCACACCCATATATGTAAAGGCATATTTTTATATGGAGAGGTTTCAGGGCAATGTTCAGTATCATGTTGCTATTGTCAAGGGGGAAAGCTACTTGAGATAGAACCCTGGTTGGTGCATTCTCCTGGAGACCCTGCCAACCACACCTGACAGAACTCCCTTCAGCACTGTGTCCCATTTGAACTCGTTGTATTTCATGAAGCAAATACCAAACTCCCAGTGCAGCAGCAAGAAACACCACGAAAATTTGAGGATGACCATTGGTTTCACAGTCCACACGGGAAGACCCTTAGCCCTCAGTGGCCAAAGTTTACCTACAAAAAGAGAATTCATCACTGCTGCCTCATTTTTATTTTAAAATAAGTAACCATTTCCTTCAGGTCACATAGATGCAGATCCAGCTTTGATGGTTTCACTACAAATAAAGCTAAAGCTCCTGACAACAACATATATTTCAAGTGCCCAACCTCAGAGGCAGATTCTCAAAAAGTCTTTTGGCCAGCAGAGCTCCATGTTTGTGGAGTGTTTACCCTGTCTCTTACTTTTGGAAACTCCTCTACCACCTCCAAAGATGTGAAATCTGGAGCATTTTCCATTCTAGATATGTATTCACAGATTTTCTAACTCTTCTCCTCTAATTGTGTCTTACTTGGGGCGAAGGTAATGTCAAGGCATTGTTCTGGAGGAGAGTGGGAAGATTTTTCCGTAGCATATATTTGCATACACATTGGATTCAGTGTCCTATTTTCAATTCAAAATACTGAATACCTGACTCTAACCCATACCCTACCAGACTCTGACTACTAATCCTAATATGATGGAGAAAAATAAGCCATAAAGAATAGAAATACAAGCAGTACAGAGTAGGCATGGTGTATAGATGGACTTGCCTTTTGCATGATACAGAGTTGGAGTTATAAATCTAGTCAATTGTTTGTTGAAATAGTTGTCCTAGTATTTTTAAGGTTAACAAATATGTGAATTCCTTGTCTCCCTTTCTCTGTATTCTTATATGCACATATAGATTCCTATCTGGTACCACACGTACATTCTTGTGAGGTGGCTGACTTGGCAGATACAAATTGTTAGAAGAGATCACTCCTACTAAACCCTGTTGGAACTGAATATTCAACCTATGGGTGAGCTTGCTAGTTGAACAGCATTATACATAAAACCATGTTCAGTAAAATGTATATTTTTAGATCTGTGGATGGTATATATTTTATAATGAATTTTGATTGACATATGTATTGCTACTTTTTTGTCTGTGTGTGTGTTTTATGTATATGTATATATATATATATATATATATATATATATATATATATATATATATATACACTCTCCAGATTTTTCAAAATATGAAATATATGTGTCTTATATTCACTCCCTAAATTCATTCATGTTCATGTATGTGGATTTATAATCAACTATTCACAAGATTATTCTCAAAATATTCATCCACCTGAAATTTGCCCAATGCTCTCAAATGTCAATCCTATTTGTGACTACATATTTGTTTCTTCCTAAGATTATATATTTAAACTCAACCCTGTTCAAAATGTCTAATCCTATCACACACTTTATACTCTGCCTGATTTTGTAATGTCTCTATTGATATATGCTTTCCTACATATTTTCCCCACTTCATCATTGTGACTGACTCTTCACTTGTGCTGACATTTACATTCACTCTCTAATTGAAATCCTATTGCTAAGAAACTTTTGTTCCAAATCTTATACTCACCCTTCTTCCTAAACTTACTGACTATCTTCCTAATGCTACAGACTATCCCTTTTTGACTGGATGTTCTCTTCTACATTCAATCATCCAAGTAAACGTGGTGCGAGCTTCAGAGGAGGAGACTACCAACAGGCTATCTCATGCAACATCAAAGGGTTTATTGGGTGTCCAGAATGCTGGGGTTCAGAGCTCACCTGAATAGTGCAGATAGCCCTGAGAATAGCTGAAGTAGAGCTTATATACTTTCCCTGGAGAGAGAAGGGAGGGAATTGTATTGATGTGTCAGGGCGAGTGGGCGGTTTGCATGCAACTGGGAGAGGGAGTACATTCTGCAATTTGGCAGTTGGGGATAGAACATTCTGGGAACAAGTTTTGCAAACATTTCTCAAGATTTCAACAGTGTTCTGTTAAGCATACAGAAAAACAAGATGTGGCAAGTACCTATTTTATTAATATTTCATTCCCCACTTCTTCTTCTGGCTAATTTTAATCATAAAAATGATCATTGGAGGGTGTCACATTCAATGTCTGCTAGTGGGGTATTACCATAAGTTTAACTCCTCCAATTTGAGCCTGGAGAAAAGACATTACACGGTTGAGCAAACAGGGTTTTATAGTTAGCAATAATATGAGGATTATTATTGGACCGGCCAGGGTTGATAAAAACGTAGTTAACCGGGGGGACTGTGTGAACCAAGACTCAAGCCACCCTTTTGGGCCCTCTCTCACTTGTTGATGCTCTTCAAGGTGTCTTTTAAATTTACTCATAGATTTTATTACGACTCCAGTATAGTCAGCATAAAAACAACATTCTTCCCTCAATGCAGCACAAAGGCCCCCTTCTCTAATGAAGAGGAGGTCCAACCCTCAACTGTTATGTAAAACAACTTCAGAGAGAGAGGTTAAAGTTTCATGCAAAGCCCTGAAGGAGGTTTCTAATATCTTACTTTTGCTCTATTGCTGCTTCTAATTGGGTCATCTTTTGTGTCCCATGGACAATGCCACTGGTTCCTCTGCCCACCCGTGCAGCAACTCCTATTCCTAATAGGATGGCTAAAGTGAGGGATATATGTTCCCAGTGGAACCAGTTGTATGCCCCCCCTATTTGATCTTCAAATGAACCTGCGTCATGATAGAGCACTCTGGGAAACATCTGCACCATTACACAATTTATCACATATCTTGATAATTTCATGAAAACATAAACGATGTTTAAGTATATAGAATTATGCTGTTGTAGGCACTGACAAAGCAAGGCACCTAAGATAGCACTCAAGAGAGGGAAACAGTCCTATTTGGTTGCAACCGGATTCAGAGGGCATTGCTTCTATTGTAATCAATTAATCCCCTGAAACTCAAGTTTAGGTAGTTTCAGAATTTTGTACCCAACATATAAGGGATGGGGCTCAGAAGTTCACAGTCTTCAGAAGTTTAAAAAAGCAGTATTTGTTTCTGTTTTTCCTTCTGTTCTGGGCAAGTTAACTTTTCAAGGACACCTGGGAGGAGGAGAGCTTTTTCTTCCATTTCTTATTTTCCCCCTGCCAGCTGTTACCATGGAGCCCGGTTGGTAATTTCTTTATCTTAGAAATGTAGCCATCTCTGTGAAGCCCCAGCTGAAGGCCAGAGGACTTGTTCACATATTTTGTGAAAAACTAGTTATGGGTTGTCTAGCTTAGAAGTACTGAGATTTTTAGCCAGTGGCCAAGTAGAACAGGGCAATACGAAAGAGAAAGTTTATCTACATTAAAGTCTTTATTGGGACTGTTTTGCTGAAAGTTCAAAACTCAGCCATGGTGAAGACTTCTGAAGAAGGTCATTTAAGACTTTTCTGTGGGCCTGGTACAGAGGGGGAAAGACGGGGAAGGTGGGGCTGAGAGCACCTCCGAGGATCTGAGAATGAGGGAAAAGAGAGATGTAAAAGAATAATGCGAAAGGGTATTTGGAATTTCCTAGCAGCAAACTTGAGCAGTAGATCAGGTAGAGCAGAGTGAAAGACGGGAGTGAGGATCCCAAAATCCTGTGAGGGACTTTAAATTTTAGTAACCTGTTTTCAGTGATGACAAAGCAACTTTAAAGGCCAATTATATTACATCTTGGATAAGGGTCTCAGGGCTCTCCTCAGCTCGTTTGAGCATTGGGTTAGCTGGTAAGAGGACCTGGTGGGACCCGGTGAGGGCACTGACAGGAGATGAGAGGAATGAGTCGGTGGAGCGGTACCTATGTACCTGCTACCTCAGCAAGGGGCCGATGGTCTGAGAACTGGTGGAGCTTTGGGTTTCTGATCTAGTTATTGGAGGGGAGAAATCAAGTTGCTGAGATGGGAGTGACATCAGAGGGTCTGGAGCAGAAGGCTGAGGATAATGATCTATTGGAGAAGCATAGTTCAGGATGTGAGTGAGGGAGGGAAAAGGCTTCCACATAGGGGAATTTCCTTTCACTCTTTTGAGCACTTGCAGAAGTTAAAAAGGTCACGCAAAATTTGAGGATCTAGAGACCCATCTGGGTGCCATAGTTTTTGGTTGTCTAATTGGTAATGTGGCCAATGCTGTGTACTGAATTTGATGAAGAATTGGTGTTTCATCAGGCAGCCCCTGTATGCACACATTTCCATGACATACAGAAAAAGTCGGCTTTTCCCCCACACAGCCATTACTCTTTGTGGCTTTGATAGTCTGCCAGGCAAACTTAGTAATCTAGACTAGCCAATCTGCATCTGGCTCGCGTGTCCCTACATCCATAATGTTTGTTTCCATTATCTATGGTACAGAAGGGATTTAATGGTATTTTAGTGGGATCCTCTTCATCAGGGATATCACAATAGGAAATACCTATAGCCAGCTAACAAATGTCTGGGTGGAGAGATGGCCACCAGGTCCCTAAGGGGGCTGTATGCGAGATAGACCATACTTCTTTTCCAGTAGGATTTGTGATCAGCCATCACTGCTTAATGGGCTGATGAGGGTTAGGACTACTTGTAGCCAAGGGGAGAGTATATAACCTTATTCACATTGCCAATACACAATTTGAAACTGTTACCAGTCTTTTTCAGTTTCCAGAAAGATTCTGTATAGGCAGCAGGCTTGAGATGAGAGGTATGGATCCAGGAAGTGATTCTGTTTACGTTTACCACTGTAGGTGTTATAATAGCACCTGGTATGGTCCTTTTCAGCGGGGTACCAGGGATGACACCTGATATCATCTTACATAGATGAAATCTCTTACTTGATATGGATGTGGAATCCCCTGGTTCCCAGTTGGGTAGGCAGTGGCCAGCTGTTTTCACAGGTATTACTGAGTTCTTTCAAGATATTTATGTCTGTCAAGCAAGGGGGTGTGGAAAGGATCTTTAGGTCTTACAGTTGGGCTTAGGTCCCCTACTGGAGGAGGGCCACCATAAAGAATTTCACATGTGGTAAGGTTACTCAAAGAAACAAAGGGATTTTTTCTTGCATGAAACATTGCATAAGGCAGGAGCATAGTCCAATCTTATGCTGGTCTCTAAGCTTAATTTCGTTAAGGTCTCTTTAATGGTTCTATTCATTCTTTCTACTTGTCTTGAACTCTGTGGTCTATAAGCACAATTTAACTTCCAATTAATCCCCAGGTTCCTGGCTAACCCCTGACTTACCTGGGTCATGAACATCGGTCCATTGTCAGATCCTATTACCGGCTTAGCTTCCTCCAATGGTAGAGAGGCTTAGTCAGCAGCAGCGGAATCACTTAGAGTGTGTTGTGTGTTAGGGGACGAGGGCAGGGGATAAGGAGGGGGAGAAGAGTCCAGTACAGTCAAATCTGTGACTCAGGGAGAACAGAGGTTGGAGGAGGAGGAGGTTGAGAGGGTTTGAGAGATCATGGGGGAAGGAGTAGGAGCAGAGGTAGGGGCAAGGAAAGGCTTCACCCATGGAGGAGGAGATTTGCAGAGGTCCTGCCAAGTTAAGATATATGGCTGTTGATCCGGATGGCTATGTGGCGCTGGCTGAAAGACAATACCTCTCACTTTTTAAATTAGTGGGAAGTAGAAAGATCCGTCTAGGGGCCATACGACTCCAAAGATGGGCCATTCTGAGGCACAGAGATTCTGCCAGGTCCAGCGTTTTACTAAAAAAAGAAAGATTCTGAGCCCTTAAGCGGACTTTGGTCCAGTGATCAAGGGTCAGGGACAGAGGCATTGACGTGCTCTGTTCCATAATGAAAGTTGCACAAACAGTAAAAGCAAGGACACACGACACAGATAAGACAAGACCATAAAGACAGGCAATGAACGTCCAACACTGAGACCAGGAATGAGTAGCCGGCAAAACCCAATGGTATGGCAATAACGAATCTAAAAGAAAATATCACTGAGTCGAGAAGACTATTGTTCCTTCATTTCCCGAGTTCTCTGCGGGGTCCTCCAGAGAGGTGCCCTTTGTCTCTGTGACATGTCTCTCAGCCACCGTCGGAGAGAGCCCAGGCTCTTCATCGCCAGCAATTTTGCCAAGCCCTAACAAGAAACCTGAAACCAGAAAGAGGCGCCTTACTTGCTCC
Organism: Callospermophilus lateralis; assembly: GCF_048772815.1. Classification (NCBI taxonomy): domain Eukaryota; kingdom Metazoa; phylum Chordata; class Mammalia; order Rodentia; family Sciuridae; genus Callospermophilus; species Callospermophilus lateralis. Next base: position 752,390 of record NW_027514480.1, read on the forward strand.
GAGAGGAGCCCGTTGGGGTCTCTCATCCGCCACTGCTGGAACTCAGTGGAACCTCAATATGTAAAGGTCAGGCGAGTGTCAGAGGAAGATACTACCAAGAGACTGTCTCATGCAACAGCAAAGGGTTTATTTGTGGTCCAGCATGCTGGAGCTCAGAGCTAAATTAAATAGAGCAGAGACCTCTGAGAACAGCTTAAGCAGAGCTTATATACTTTCCTTGGAGAGGGAAGAGAGGGAAGTTCAGTGATGGGTAAGGGCGAGTGGGCGGTTTGCATGACACCGAGTGAGTTAGTACATTCTGCAGTTCGGCTGTTGGGAACAGTACATTCTAGAACAAGATTAGCAAACATTTCTCAAGATTTCAACAGTGTTTTGTTAAGAATACAGAAAAACAGGAAGTGACAAGTACCTATTTTATTAATTTTATTAACCTTTCACTACCAACTATGCCTTTTTGACTTGATGTTCCTTCTACATTAATTCATGCAACGTACAAGGTGCTATGCCATTGTATATCGATTTATCTGAGACAACTCTGCAGAACGTAATTCAACACCACGTATCCCTATCAAGGGCCCAATGCCCTTCTGGGCTTCAAATCAGACTTAGATTTCTTTTTTCATACATATATTTCACCTATATATTCTTCTACACATAGCAAGTTCCCAATACGATCATTCATCCAGGAAAATGATTTCTAACCCAAATCGAGCATGTTTTTAACCATAACCGGACACTGTTCCCTCAATCTAACTTTACAGAAGAGCAGGGAAGGAGTTGATATTACAATACAGAAATGTAGAAAAACTTCCACCTGCTGAGAACCTCAAAGGTCCATGCAGAAATGATCCCTGGAGAAGATGTAGGAAGCAATAAAGGACCTGAGAGACCAAAAGTCATCTTCCATGGCAAATAACCCGGTCAGGATAAAAGGTTGTGTCTGAATCAGATTTTTTTTAATGTAGAGATCATGGACCAAACCAGGCCTGTGTGGAGATCTATTCCTGGGTGCCTTTGGTTGATATACCATTCTAACTTGTGAAAATGTCACAGGAAGTAGGGGCGGCCTCAATTTCTTGGGACCCTTGGAAGCAACAGTTAGGACAAAGTGGCTGCCAAGACAGTGCCCTCATTCAGTTCAGGAAGGAAGTGACCTCACCTCACTTTCTTGGTGATGGAACTCTCTGAACGTGGGATCCAGGAAGCCAGGCACACAGAGCCAGTCCCAGTCCCAGTCCCAGTGGTCTCACTTGTTTGGATTTACCAAGGACAGGGTCAGTATTTTTTGGTACCTACAGATGTGAGGAAGGCCAAATGCCAGGAAAGCTCGGATGCAGGGCTTTTCATGAGAAAGCAGGTAGTAGCTCACCGTTGGCTCCTAAGAAGTTCAAAGAGATGGCCAAGGAGACAAGATCTGAGACAGGAAAGGACATTTTGGGGGAACATATTATGGCCCACAAGTCAGAGGACACTCTGGATAGTCACAGACCTACTTAGGGGAAGGAGGTGCCTTTGTGGGTGTGGTTGTGGGTTTGTGGTTTTGTCTCATTTTCTGAGAATAGGTAGGACAGTCGGTTTGTTTCATTTGAAGTGGACTGTTTCTAGTAAGTCTTTTCACAGGGCGAGTGTTTCTATGTCTGTGTATTCCACTGTTTCCGTGGTTGTAGACATTAGAAAAGAGAATCCATCAATGGATGTGTTGTGTCTAGTAGAAATCTTCTCAGCATTCATATTGCCGCGTTTATGAATGGACTGTAGCTTGCCTTATCGATGAGCAACACCTGCTACCTTCCTAAGTTTCTATTTTTGTCCTGAATTCCGGCCAATCTCAAGAATAGGCCCATGGTTTTGTGTCCAAGATATGTACCACCTCCAAGCTCTGTGACATGGCCATGTACTGGATAGCTGTAGGGGATGGCGAGCATCTCAGAAAACTCAGATATCAGTGTGACCAGAAAAGTCTCAGAGGAGAAACCCTGCTTTCGGCCTTTTGCTTACCTATTGTTCTGTTGCCCTGAATGTCAGGAAGGTCTTTGCCTCAGGCCACCCCTTTGTGAAGCCTGAAGAAAACAGTTTTCAAATGGAAATGAATGGGCATACCTGTGGCACTTTCCTTAATTGCTTTGGAAAGGGATGTGTCTGAATCAGGCCCTTGGCCCTGTGTGTGGCTGTGGCTTAGATTCCCAGCACCTGATGGATCTAAAGAAAGTTACCATGTGTGCATCCAAAAGAAAATTCGCCAAAAGAGCAATTATTGGGATGAAGTCTCTCGACTTCCTCTGTAAGGTTCCTGACTTCCATCAAGTGAGAATGGGATCCTTTGGGTCAAAAGAGTTCTACAAAACCTGCAGAGGCTAGCCCATTGTGCTTGGGTTTTCTCATGACTAAAATTCACATAAAGAATCTAAACCCCACAGACAGTAGTCCTCAAATTGTAGAGTTATTAACGGCAGGCCTATTTGATCACTTTTGGTTCACAGGATGGGTGTCCAGGCCACCTTGACTTTAGGCAAATGAGGGGCAAAGGAGCTTATTTGGGACACTGTCTTGGTCTGCACCCCTCATGGAAACCTCCAGCCAGATTATGATGAGTGTCTATATGAAAGAAGATGAGGGCCATATGGGAGGGTTCTTGTTTTAATTGTGGTAATTTGTGTGGTAGTTGGAAGAGATGACTGGGTCCACCAGGGCTTGAACTCTGGTGTGATTCTCCTTAGAGACTGAGTTCTGGAACTGACCTCAGAGAAGTATTGCCATGAATAGTGTTGGGATTTTAGGAGACCACGCATGAGAATCGCTTTTGGAAACTGAGATCTAGGCCCAGGATGGCTTTCCACAGAGCTCAGGGATTCTGAGCCAGGATATTCCATGATTTAATTCTTAAAGACTTGGTAGCCATAGTTGAGAGTCCAAACACACATGGACCTCACATTGTATACCTCAATGGGCCTGGATTCATGTGTCCTTTGGCCACTCTTTGGGAAGGCTTGCCTGTGAGTGTTCTCCAGAGCTTTCATTGAAATGAGCTTCCTCACCATTTAATGGTTCCTGAATTAAATGAAACCCACAGTGCCTCCAACTTCATCCTTGAAAAATGACTAGATTAATACCATGAAATTTTTGAAATCCCCATGACCAGGTGGCACTGGATAACCTTAAGATATCCTGTTGCTGATCATGAGTATAACAAACAGTGCCTTGATTGACTGAGTTTCGTGAAAATGGTGTAGAACAGAGATGCCAGTAAGTTGGAGCCTGCTGGGTAGTGGGCGTAGAGCAGTGGACTATAGGTGTGTAAATAAATATTTTTGGTAGGACCACCTGGATCTTCCATTGGCTTCCAAATCTTGCGACTGACATGGTGCAGGCAGCAGACCTTTATATGTAAAGGCATCTTGTTATATGTAGAGGTTTCAGGGCAATGTTCAGAATCAGGTTGCTATAGTCAAGGGGAAAGCTATGTGGGATAGAAGCCTGGTTCGTACATTCTCTTGCCGACCCTGACCAACCACACATGACAGAACTCCCTCCAGCATTGTGTCCCAGTTTAACATATTGTATTTCATGAAGCAAATACCAAATTCCCAGTGCAGCAGTAAGAAACACCCTGAAAAGTGGAGGATGACCAAATGGCTTCACAGACCACACGGGAAGACACTTAGCTCCCAGTAGCAACAGTTTACCTACAAAGGGAGATTTCAGACCTGCTGCCTCATGTTCATTACAAAATAAAGAACCATGTCCTCCAGGTCACATAGATGCAGACCCAGATTTTTGGTGTCACTACAAACGAAGCTAAATCTCCTGACAATTACATATATTTCTTTTTCTTTTTTTAATTAATTTTTATTGTAGGTTGTTCAAAACAGTACATACTTCTTGATATATCAAATTTCACACTTTGATTCAAGTGGGATATGAGCTCCCATTTTTACTCCATATACAGATTGCAGAATCACATCAGTTGCAGAACCATTGATTTACATATTGCCATACATATATTTCTTGTGCCTAACCTCAGAGGAAGTTTCTCAATAAGTCTTTAGGTCAGCACAGCTCCATGTTTCTGGAGTGTTTACCCTCTCCCATACTTTTGTAAACTGTTTTACCACCTCAAGTGTTGTGAACTCCTGAGCATTTTTCATTCCACATATGTATTCACAGGTTTTCTAACTCCTCTTCTCTAATTGTGTCTTACTTTTAGCGATGGTTATGTCAAGGTATTGTTCTGGATAAGAGAGGGAAGATTTTTGTGTATCACATGTTTGCATACACATTAGATCCATTTTCCTATTTTCCATTTGAAATACTGAATCCCTGACACTAACGCATACCCTACTAGACTCTGACTACTAATCCTAATATCATGGAGAAAAAAAAACCTAACTGAATAGAAGTACAGTCCTTTTATAGGAAGCATGGTGTATATTTGTATTTGTCTTCCTCTTTATCAAGAGTATGTGTTTTAAATTTAGTAAAATTTTCATTTTAATATTTCTCCATGATTTTTTAAAGTTATCACATATGTAAATTCCTGTCTCCCTTTCTCTGTATCCTATTCAGCACATGTAATTTTTTTATGCATATACAATATCCTACCTGGTATCACACGTACATTCTTGTAAGATCACTGACTTTGGAATATAAAAATTGTGAGAAGAGATGACTCTCCCTAAATAATGATGGAACTGAAAATTCCACCTATGGGTGAGCTTCCTAGGGAAAACACTATACATAAATCCATGTTCAGTAAAATGAATATTTTTGGATTTGTGAATGAATTATATTTCATGAAGAATATCGATTGGCATATATATTGCTAAATATTAATGTGTGTGTGTGTGTGTGTGCATGTGTGTGTGTGTGTGGGCGTGTGTGTGTGTGTATATTCTACGGATTTTAAAAAAATATGAAAAATATGTGTCTTATTATACACTCCCTAAATTCATTCATATTCATTTATGTTCATTTAAATTCAAATTTTCACAAGATTATTCTCAGTAATATTCATACACCTGAAATATATTTTGGTTTCCTACTACTGAAAACTAAGTTCAGTGGATGGTGCTTAAAAATCCTAATATTTCTACAGTAACTGACCCAGTTTAACATCAATGCAAGTAGATTGCTATGGGACATGATGTGTAATTTGAAGTTCATTTTTACTCAACACTGGTACATTACTATTTCTTCAGTTTATGGACATCATAGGATGTATTTTTTCATCCACAACTTCACAAATTTTTTTGGCATTTGGTTCACTTTCAATTACTTACTACTTCAGAACACATGTATTCCTCCATGTTTCTTTACTGGTCTTTTCACTAGACTTCTTTCTAAACACATTATTTTCGATTCCATAATCATTTTTGAAGCAAAACTCACTCTTCACGATAAACCGTAACCCTAATAATACCATTGCATATATAACTCGTTGGAATGATGGTATATATATCAATATAAGATTTCCAATATATTTTCAGATGCAAACTCAATCCATTATTTAATGTTGGATCCAGTTACATACTTTATTCACAATATGGTCTATTCCTGCATCATCTCAATAATCATCAACACAAGGTACACCTATTTGTATCCCCAGTACTAATTTATAAGTTTCCAGAATATTACTCCCCTTTATGGTGGAAGAAATACTTATGTCACCTGATCTACATATACATTTTACCACAGTAGTATTCTGGACACAAAATGCAAAGGTCACACATATGATTGTACCAAAGCCTAAATAGAAAGTGACCATGGATTACTAAAAGCATCTATGTCCAGGGTGCCTACTGCTCTCAAATGTCAATCCTATTGGTTACTACATATTTGTTTCTTCCTAAGATTATATATTTAACCTCAAGCCTGTTGAAAATATCTAATCCTATCACTCACTTTATACTTTTCCTGATTTCCTAATGCCCCTATTGATATCTGCTTTCCTACATATTTTTCCCAGTTCATCATTGTGACTGTCTCTTCACATGTGCTGATATTTACATTCACCCTCTAACTGAAAACCAATTGCTAAAGAACTTTTGGTCCAACTCCGAGACTCACTCTTCTTCCTAAACCTACTGACTATCTTCCTAATCCTACAGACTATCCCTTTTTGACTGGATGTTCTCTTCTACTTTCAATCATCCGAGGTATAGGGTCCTATGCCATTGTATATCGATTTATCTGAGACCTCGGTGCAGAACATAATTCAATCTAAGTATACCAATCAAGGGCCCAATGCCTTTCTGGGCTTCAAATCTTTCCTAGATCTCTGATCTCATACATATATTTCACATTTATATTCTTATAAATATCACAGGTTCCCAATACCATAATTCATCCAGCAGAATGACTCCTAACCCAAATCGAACATGCTATTAACACTAACCATACACTGTTCCCTCAATCTCACTTTACAGAAGAGCAGGGACAGAGTTGGTCTTACAATCCAGGAAGGTAGGGTATCATCCACCAGCTGAGAACCTCAAAAGTCCCTGCAGAAATAATCCCTTGAGTCGGTGTAGGCAGGTATGTAGGATCTGAGAGAGCAAAAGTCATCTTCCATGGCAAACAACCTGGTCAGGTTGAAGGGATGTGTCTGAATTAGCCTCTCTCTTCCTAATGTAGAGAAGATGGACCAAACCATGGCTGTGTGGAGAGCTGTTCCCCAGTGCCTATGGTTGATATACCATCCTAACTTATGAATGAGTCACAGCAAGTAGAGGCAGACTCCATCTTTTGGGAACCTTGGAAGAAACTGTTAAAACAAAGTGGTTTCCAAGGCAGTGACTTCATTCAGTTCTTGAAGGAAGTGACCTCACCTTACATTATTGGTGATGAAAGTCTGTGATCTTGGGATCCAGGAAACCAGGCACACAGAGTCAAACCCACTCCATGTCCCAGTGGGCTCACTTGTTTGGATTTAACAAGACAGAGTCACTCTTTCTTGGTACCTACTGATGTGAGGACAGCCAAATGCCTGGAAACTATGAAGACTGGCCTTTCCAGAGAAAGCAGGTAGTTTCTCACCACGGGCTCCTGACAACTTCACAGAGTTTGCTAAAGAGACCAGATCGGAGACAGGACACGCCACTTTTGGGGAACATAGTATGGCCCACAAGTCAGAGGACACTCCGGATAGACACAGACCTACTTGGGGGAAAGAGGTGCCTTTTTGGGTGTGAGTGTGAGTTTGTGGTTTTGTCTCATGTTCTGAGAATAGTTAGGAAAGATGGTTTGTTTGTTTTGGAGTGGACTGTTTCTAGTAAGTCCTTTGACAACGTGAGTGTTTCTGTGTCTATATATTATACTGTGTCCGTGATTGTAGACAGTAGAAAAGAGAATGCATCAATGGATGTGTCCTGTCTACGAGAAAGCTTCAAAGCATTCATCCTGAGCAATTTATGAATGGACTGCAGCTTGCCGTATGGATGGGCAACTCCTGGTATCTTTCTAAATTCCTGTTTTCTTCCTGAATTCTGGACACTCTCCAGAATACGCTCATGATTTTGTGTCCAAGATATGTACCACCTCAATCTCTGTGACATGGCCATGTACTGGATAACTGATGGGAATGGTGAGTATCTCAGAAAACTCAGATATTAGTATGCCCAAGAAAGTCTCAGTGGAGAAACCCTGCTTTGGGCCTTTTGCTTACCTATTCTGTTGCCCTGAATGTCAGGAAGGTCTTTGCCTCAGGCCACACTTTGTGAAGCCTGAAGAAAATAGTTTTCAAATGGAATTGAATGGTCATTACCTGTGCCTCTTCGGTTAATTGCTTTGGAAATGGATGTGTCTGAATCAGCCTCTTGGCCCTATGTGAGGCTGTGGCTTAGATTCACAGCACATGATGGGTCTAAAGAAAAATCCCATGTGTGCATCCAAAACCAAAATGGACAAAAGAACTGTCATGGTAGATAGAGTCTCTCGCCTTCCTCTGTAAGGTTCCTGACCTCCATTAAGTGAGAATAGGGATCATTTGGGTCAAGTGAATTCTTTAAAGTTCTGCAGAGGCTATCCCATAGGTTCGTGGGTTTTCTCATGACTCCAATTCACATCTATGTTTACAGAAGAGCAGGGACAGTGTTGGTCTTACAATACAGGAATGCAGTGGATCTTCCATCTGTTGAGAACCTCAAAGCTCCATGCAGAAATGATCTCTGGAGAAGATGTAGGCAGCTATGTAAGACCTGAGAGAGCAAAAATCATCTTCCATGGCAAACAACCTGGTCAGGATTAAGGGTTGAGTCAGAATGAGCCTATCTCTTCTTAATGTAGAGAAGATGGACCAAACCCGGCCTGTGGGGAGAGCTGTTCTCTTTTGCCTACGGGTGATATACCATTCTAACTTGTGAAAGTGTCCCAGGAAGTAGGGGCAGCCCTCATCTCATGGGACCGTTGGAAGCAATTGTTATGACAAAGTGGTTGCCAAGGCAGTGATCTCATTCAGTTCCTGAAGGACGTGATCTCATCTCACTTCCATGGTGATGGAACTATCTGAACTTGGGATACAGAAAGCCAGGCACCCAGAGCCAGTCTCAGTTCTAGTCCCAGTGGTCTCACTTTTTTGGATTTACAAAGGACAGAGTTAGTCTTTCTTGATACCTACTGATGTGAGGATGGCCAAATGTCAGGAAAGCTCGGAAGAGGGGCTCTTCCTGAGAAAGCAGATAGTGGCTCACTCCTGGCTTCTACAACTTCACATTGTTGGCCAAGAAGACCATATCTGAGACAGGTCAGGCCATTTCGGAGGATCATAGTATGGCCCATCAGTCAGAGCACACTCCGGAGAGTCACAGACCTATTTGGGGGAAGGAGGTGCCATTGCGGGTGTGGGTTTGTGGTTTTGTCTCATGTTCTGAGAATAGTTAGAAAAGGCGGTTTGTTTGGTTTGGAGTGAACTGTTTCTAGTAAGTCGTTTGACAATGCAAGTGTTTCTATGTCTGTGTATCCCATTGTGTCCGTGCTTGTAGACATTAGAAAAGAGAATGCATCAATGGATGTGTCCTGTCTCATAGAAAGCTTCCCAGCATTCATCCAGCACAATTTATGAATTGAATGCGGCTTGCCTTATTGATGGGCGATACCTGCTACCTTCCTAAGTTGCTGTTTTCTTCCTGAATTATGGCCAATCTCCAGAATAGGCTCATGGTTTTGTGTCCAAGATATGTACTACCTCCAAGCTCTGTGACATGGCCATGTACTGGATAGCTGAATGGAATGGCGAGCATCTCAGAAAACTCAGATATCAGTGTGACCAGTAAAGTCTCAGTGGAGAATCCCTGCTTTGGGCCATTTGCTTACCTATTGTTCTGTTGCCCTGAGAGTCAGGAAGGTCTTTGTCTCAGGCCAACCCTTTGTGAATCCTGAAGGAAAGATTTTTCAAATGGAAATGAATATGCTTTACCTTTGGCTCTTTCCTTAATTGATTTGGAAAGAGATGTGTGTGAATCAGCCTCTTGGCCCAGTGTGATTCTTTGACTTAGATTCTCAGTACCTGATGGATCTAAAGAAAGATCCCATGGGTGCATAAAATTCAAAATGGCAAAAAGAGCAGTCATTGTTGATGAAGTATTTTGCCTTCCTCTGTAAGGTTCCTGAATTCCATCAAGTGAGAATAGGGATCTTTTGGGTCAAATGAGTTCTTCAAATGTATTCAGAGGCTATCCAATAGGTGCTTGAATTTTCTCATCTTTCCAATTCACATAAAGAATCTGTACCCGACACTCAGTAGGACTCAAATTGGAGAAGCAGAGCAGTATTAAGGGCAGGCCTATTTGATCACTCCTGGTACACAGGAAGGGTGTACAGGCCACTGGGAATTTAGGCAAATGAGGGGCAACAGAGCTTATTTTGGACACTGTCTTGGGCTACACTAATGCTATCAAATGTCAATCCTATTGTTGACTTCATATTTGTTTTATCCTAAGCTCATATATTCATCCTCAACCCTGTTGAAAATATCTAATCCCATCACTCACTTTATTCTTTTCCTGATTTCCTAATGTCTCTATTGATATCTGCTTTCCTACATATTTTGCCCTGTGCATCATTGTGACTGACTCTTCACTTGTGTTGACGTTTACATTGACTCTCTAACCAAAACCCTATTGCTAAAGAACTTTTGTTCCAAATCCTATACTCACTTTTCTTCCTAAACTTACTGACTATCTTTCTAATCCAACTGACTATAACTTTTTGAATGGATGTTCTCTTCTACATTCAATGATCCAAGTACAGTTCAGGTTTCTATTCAACCGGGTGAGGGAGTAGATTCTGCAGTTTGGCAATTGGGGACAGCACATTCTGGCAACAAGATTAGCAAAGAGTTCTCAAGATTTCAACAGTGTTTCGTTAAGTGTACAGAAAAACAGGAAGTGACAAGTACATATTTTATTAACCTTTCATTCCCCACTTCTTTTTCTGGCTAATTTTAATCATAAAAGTGATCTTTGTGGGGTGTCACATTCTATGTCTGCTAGTGGGGTATTACCATAATTTTAATTTGTCCAATTTGAGCTTGGAGAAAAGAAATTACATGGTTGAGGAAACAGGGTTTTATAGTTAGTAATACTATGAGGATTATTATTGGACCGGCCAGGGTTGATAAAAACGTAATTAACCAGGGGGACTGTGTAAAAAAAGACTCAAACTACCGTTTTTGTGCCTCTCTCTCTCGTTGTTGCTCTTCAAGGCATCTTTTTAATTTACTCATAGATTTTTTTACAACTCCAGTATTGTCGACATAAAAACAACATTCTTCCCTCAAAGAAGCACAAAGGGCCCCCTCTGTCATGAAAAGGAGGTCCAACCCTCGACTGTTCTGTAAAACAACTTCAGAGAGAGAGGTTAAAGATTCCTGCAAAGCTGTGATGGAGGTTTCTAAAATCTTTAAGTTTTGATCTATTGCTGCTTCTAATTGGGTCACTTGTTGTGTCCCATGGACCAGAGCAGTGGTTCTTGTGCCCAACCCTGCAGCAACTCCTATTCGTAATAGAATGGCTAAGGTGAGGGACATATGTTCCCAGTGGAACCAGGTTGTATGTCCCCCTCTTTGATCTTCAGATGAACCTGCGTCATGATAGAGCACTCTGGGAAACATCTGCACCATTTCACAATTAATCACATCTGTTGACCATTTCATGAAAACATAAACAATGTTTAAGTATATAGAATTATACTGTTGTAGGGACGGACAAGGCAAGGCACCTAAGATAGCACCAAAGACATGGAAACAGTCTTTTTTGGTTTCAACCAGATTCAGAGGGCATTGCTTCTGCTGTAATCAATTAATCCCCTGAAACCCAAGTTACGTAGTTTCAGAATTTTCTACCCAACACGTAAGGGAAGGGGCTCAGAAGTTCACAGTCTGCAGAAGTTCACAAAAAGCAGTTTTTGTTTCTGTTTTTTCCTCAGTTTGGGCAAGTTAACTTTTCAAGGACACCTGGGTGGGGGTGTCTTCCCTTTCTTTTTTTCCCCCTTCCAGCTGTTTCCATACAGCCCAGTTTGTAACTTCTTTATCTTAGAAATGTAGCCATCTCTGGGAAGCCCCAGCTCAAGGCCAGAGGACTTTTTTCCAAATATTTTGTGAAAAACTAGTAAGGGTGTGTCTAGAGCAGGAGTGCTGAATTTTTTAGCCAGTTGCCAAGGAGACCAGGGCAACACAAAAATAGGAAGTTTATCTACAGTGAACTCTTTTATAGGGACTCTTTTGCTGAAAGTCCTAAATCAGCCATGGTGAAGACTTCTGGAGAAGGTCAGTTAAGACTTTTCTGTGGGCCTGGTACAGAGGGGGACAATTTGGAAGGCAGGGATAAGAGCAGCTCTGTGGATCTGAGAATGAGGAAGGAGAGATGTAAAAGAATATTGGGAGAGGGCTTTGGGATCTTAATAGCAACAAAAACTTGAGCAGTAGAACAGATAGAACAGAGGGGGAGACGGGAGTGAGATTCCAAAAAGCCTGTGAGGGACTTTAAATTCTTAGTAACCTGTTTTTAGTGATGACAAAGCAACATTAAAGGCTATTTTCATTACATCTTGTATTAGGGTCTGAGGATTCTTCTCAGCGGGTTTGAGCTTTGCATTAGGTGGTAAGAGGACTGGGTGGGACCCGGTGCGGGCACTGACATGAGAGGAGAGGAGTGAGTGAATGGAGTGGTACCTCAGTACCTGCAACCTCAGCAAGGGAGCAATGGTCTGAGAACCAGTCGAGATTTGGGTTTTTGATCTAGATATTGGAGGGGAGAAATCAAGTTGCTGAGGTGGGAGTGACAGCAGAGAGTCTAGAGCACAAGGCTGAGGGTGAGCATCTATTGGAGAAGCATAGTTCAGGATGTGAGCAAAGGAGAGAGAAGGCCTCCACATAGCGGAATCTCCTTTTACCCTTTTGAGCAGTTGCAGAAGTTAAAAAGGTCACACAGAATTTGAGGATCTAGAGACCCCTCTGGGGGCCATCGGTTTTGGTTATCTAATTCGTAATATGGCCAATGCTGTGTACAGAATTTGATGAGGAGTTTGGGTTCCATCTGACAGTCCCTGTATGCTCACATCCCCATGACTTACAATAGAAGTCTGCTCTCCCCCCCCACAGCCGTGACTGTTTGTGGCTTTGATAGTCTGCCGGGCAAACATAGTAATCTAGGCTAGCCAACCTGCATCTGGCTCACGTGTCCCTACATCTATAATGTTTGTTTCCATTATCTATGGTACGGAAAGGATTTAATGGAATTTTAGTGGGATCCTGTTAATCAGGGATATCCCAATAGGAAAGACCTATAGCCAACTGACAAATGACTGGGTGGAGAGATGGCCACCAGGTTCGTAAGCTGGCTGTATTCAAGATAGGCCATACTTCGTGTCCAGTAGGATTTGTGATCAGCCATCGCAGCTTAAGGGGCTGATGAGGGTTAAGACTACTGGTCGTCAAGGGGAGAATAAATATCTTCCAGGATCTTCTTTACAACCATTTGCAATGTTTCTTTTTTCTTCTTTTTTATTTCTTTTTTTGTGTGTGTGTGGGGAAGGCTTCAATACATCCTGAAAATGTATGTTCAAAGAAAGGAGTTATTTAAGTCCATACCTTACTGGCTTAATTTCAGTAAAGTCCACTTCCCAGAAATGTCCTCGTCTGGTTCCTCATAGGTGCTTTCCTGCAGGAAGCTTGGAAGTGTAAGCTTTAACCAATTAATGGACCTGACAGGCTTTTGTTACCCATTCAGTTATTTCCTTTTGCTGTGAGTAGGTTAGTGGAAAACTGTGTTCTTGATCCTTCACGAATGAATGCAGTTTCTTTGAACAAAGGTGAGTGAGTTGATGAACATTTGCTACTGACATAGTTAGAGCCATGATTATAGGAGTAGTTACTGAAGGATTAAAAAATTCCACTTGGGGGCCTTCAGGGTTAAAAGTTATTTTGGCCCAGAGCTTGGTGAGCAGAACTCTGCCTATCAATGTGGCCAGGGATTACTAGGAAGGAGTGATGGATTTTTCCTTTTCCCTGGTCCATGGTCCTCGTAGTTGTCAAAGCCCGATATTTACTTCTGTTAGACTCTTGAATTAGAGACCTTTTATTCGGTAGAGGGCCCAATGGGCCTTACGGGCTGAGTATATTCCCCCTGCATCTACTTCAAAGTTTATTGTGTTCCCCTCCACTTCAAAAGTTACCTTGAGGTCAGGGAGAGGATCTGAGCCCGGACTTTCTTAGTATTACTCCAGAGTCAGAATATCTGGCTGGCATGGCTGTCTCTTTCTAGGGCACTCTTTGGCCCAGTGTCCTTTTTCTTTAGAGTAGGCACATTGATCTGAAGCCATGGGTGGCCTCTAGTGTGTGCCCAGGTATCCCTTCCTGTCTCTCTGTTTCTTAGTTTCTGGCCTATTTGTTGTTGTGACCAGGACCTTAGTCAATGCCTTAGTCTGTCTTTTGTTTCTTTTATCCTCACTCAGCTCCCTTCTCTTCCTCAGTTTCTTTCTTAAAGTATACCTTCTCGGGTTCTCTGACTAAATCCCTCAAAGTCATATCTTGTAATCCATCTAAGCATTGTAACTTTCTTTTAATATCCAGGGCAGCTTTCCCAATAAAGGCCATTGTGACAGATGCCTTTTGATCCTCTGCCTGAGGATCGAAAGGAGTATGTCTCTTATATACCTACATAATTATCTCTAGGAACATAGAGGGAGATTCATCAGGCCCTTAAATAATCTCTCTTACCTTGGCCAAATTAGTTGGTCACCTAGCGGCCACTAAGATACCCACTATTAGAGCCCGGCGATAAGTGGACAGATGCTCCCTACCTTCAAAGGTGTTGGGGTCCCAGTTGGGTCGTTTCAAGAGAAAGCTGGCTTTGAATATGTTGGGAAGTTTTGTCGGTCACGCATTTGGTCCGAGGATACTTTTTTCTAGCATCCAGGAGGATTCTCTTTTGTTCCTCTGTCATGAAGAGAGTCCCTAGGAGTTGTTGGCAGTCATCTCAAGTAGGTTGGTGTGAAAACATCAATGACTTCACCAGACCTGAGAGCCAGGTTGGGTCCTCGGTAAAAGGAGGATTGTTATTTTTCCATTTATATAGGTCTGAAGAGGAGAAGGCCAATACTGGTAGGCTTGCATTTTTTCCCTATGGCCATCGTCAATCATTGGTCCTTAGGGATGGAGGGAAGCAACACGGGAGTTCCAGGGTTTTCAATCATTTGCCACCAGCGAGTTCCTTTAGCAAGTCCAGCTTCCTCCAGGGGAGGAGGGGCTGTGTGTGACGCAGGGGAGTTATCTGGAGGGCCCTGGGCTGGCTTAGCTTCCTCCAATTGCGGAGAGGCTGAGTCAGCAGCTGGAGAATCACTTAGAGGGTGTTGGGGGTTGTGGGACAAGGGTAGAAGATAAGGAGGGGAACGAGAGTCCAGTAGATTCAAATCTTGTGACTCAGAGAGAACAGAGGGTGGAGGAGGAGGAGGAGCAGAGGGGTTGAGAGATCGTGGGGGAAGGAGTAGGAACGGGGACACAGCAAGGAAAGGCTTCACCCATGGAGGAGGAGATTTGCAGAGGTCCTGCCAAGTTAAGGTATATTCCTGTTTATCAGTATGGCTATGTGGCCCTGGCTGTAAGACAATATCTCTGTCTTTTTAAATTAGTGGGAAGTAGAAAGATCCTTCTAGGGGCCATCAGAATCCAAAGGTGGGCCATTCTGTGGCACACAGAGTCTGCCAGGTCCAGCGTTTTACTGAAAAAGAAACATTCTGAGCCCTTAAGCGAACTTTGGTCCATAGATCAAGGGTCAGGGACAGAGGCATTGAAGTGATCTGTCCCATAATGAAAGATACACAAACAGTAAAAGCAACGACACAGGACACAGACAAGAGAAAACAATAAAGACAGGCAATGGACGTCCAACACTGAGACCAAGACTGAGCAGGTGGCAAAACCCGATGGGCTGGCAATACCGAATCTGAAACAAAGTATCACTGAGTCGAGGAGACTATTATTCCTCGATTCCCGAGTCCTCTGTGGCGTCCCCCAGGGACTTGGCTTGTGGCTCTGTGACACGTCTGCCAGCCACCATCAAAGAGAGCTCACACACTTCATCGACAGCCATTTTGCCAAGCCCTAACCTGAAACCTGAAACCAGAAAGAGGTGCCTTACTTACCCTGAGAGTAGCCCATTGGGGTCTCTCGTTCACCACTGCTGGATTTCGGTGGAACCTCCCATATATAAATATCGGAAGAGCATTGGGGGAAGAGACCACCAAGAGACTCTCTCATGCAAAAACAAAGGGTTTATTGGGGGTCCAGCATGCTGGGGCTCAGAGCTCATTTGAATAGAGCAGAGAACCCTGAGAACAGCTTAAGCAGAGCTTATATACTTTCCTTGAAGAGGGCAGGGAGGAAAGTTTATTGATGGGCCTGGGCGGGTGAGCAGTTTGCGTGCAACTGGGTGAGGGAGTACATTCTGAAGTTTGGCAGTTGGGGACAGCACATTCTGGGAAAAAGATTAGAAATCACTTCTCAAGATTTCAACAGTGTTTTATTAAGCATACAGAAAAACAGGAAGTGACAAGAATCTATTTTATTAACATTTCACTACCTACTATACTTTGCCAGATTTCCTAAAGTCTCTATTGATATCTGCATTCCTACATATTTTCCTCAGTTCATCATTGTGATTAATTCTTCACATGTGCTGACATTTACATTCACTCAATACCCGAAACCCTATAGCTAAAGAACTTTTGGTCCAAATCCTATACTCACTCTCCTTTATAAACATACCGACTATCTTCCTAATACTACTGACTATCCATTTTGACTGGAAGTTCTCTTTGAAAATCAATCATCCAAGTTACAAGGTCCTATGCTTAATACCCAATCAAGGGCCCAATGCCCTTCTGGGCTTCAAATCTTACCTAGATTTTTGTTTTCAGATTCATATATTTTACCTATATATTCTTGAAAATATCGCAGGTTCCCAATACCATTATTCATCCAGCAGAATGATTTCTATTCCAAATCAAACCTGTTATTAACCGTAACCATACACTGTTCCCTCAATCTAACTTTAGAGAAGAGCAAGGACAGAGTTGGTCTTAAAATACAGGAATTTAGGGGATCTTCCAACTGCTGAGAAACTCATAGGTCTATGCGCAAATGATCCCTAGAGAAGTTGTAGGCACCTATGAAGGAACTGAGAGAGCAAAAGTCATCTTTCATTGCAAACAACCTGGTCAGCATGAAGGGATGTGTCTGAATCAGCCTCTCTCTTCTTTATGTAGAGAAGAAGGACCAAACGAGGCCTCTGTGGAGAGCTGTTCCCGGTTACCAATGTTTGATATACCATTCTAACTTGTGAAAGTGTCAAAGGAATTAGGGACAGCCTCCATTTCATGGGACCTTTGGAAGCAAATGTTAGGACAACGTGCTTGCCAAGGCATTGACCTCATTCAGTTCCTGAAGGAAGTGACCTCACCTCACATTCTTGGTGATGGAACTCTCTGAACGTGGGATCCAGGCATCCAGGCACACAAATCTAGTCCCAGGCCCAGTCCCAGTGGTCTCACTTCTTTTGATTTACCAAAGACAGAGTCAGTCTTTCTTGGTATCTACTGATGTGAGTATGGCCAAATGCCAGGAAAGCTCTGAAGAGTGGCCTTTCCTGAGTAAGCAGGAAGTGGCTCACCGTTGTCTCCTGACAACTTCACAGAGTTGGCCAAGGAAACCAGATCTGAGACAGAACAGGCCATTTGATGGGAACATAGTACGGCCCACCAGTCAGAGGTCACACCCGATAGTCAGAGACCTACTTTGGGAAAGGAGGTGAATTTGTGGGTGTGAGTGTGTGTTTGTGATTTTGTCTCATGTTCTGAGAATAGGTAGGAAAGGCAGTTTGTTTGGTTTGGAGTGGACGATTTCTAACAAGTGATTTGACAAGGCGAGTGTTTTTATGTCTGTGTATCCCACTGTGTCCATGGTTGTAGACATTAGAAAAGAGAATGCATCAAAGGATGTGTCCAGGCTAGTAGAAAGCTTACCAGAATTCTTTCTGCCCAATGTATGAAAGGAATGCGGCTTGCCTTATGGATGGGTAACACCTGCTATCTTCCTAAGTTCCTGTTTTCTTCCTGAATTCTGGCCACTCTCCAGAATAGGCTCATGATTTTGTGACCAAGTTATGTACCACCTCCAAGCTCTGTGACATGGCCATGTACTGGATAGCTGAAGGGAATGGCGAGCGTCTCAGAAAATTCAGATATCAGTGTGACCAGGAAAGTCTCAGTGGAGAAACACTGCTTTGGGCCGTTTGCTAACCTAATGTTCTGTTGCCCTGAATGTCAGGAAGGTCTTTGCCTCATGTCACCCCTTTGTGAAGCCTGAAGAAAACAGTTTTCAAATGGAAATGAATATGGATCACCTGTGGCTCTTTGCTTAATTGCTTTGAAAAGGGATGTGTCTGAATCAGCCTCTTGGCCCTGTGTGAGGTTGTGGCTTAGATACTCAGCACGTGGTGGATGTAAAGAAAGATCCCATGTGTGCATCCAAAACCAAAATGGCCAAAAAGCAGTCCTTGTGGATGAAGTCTGTCGCCTTCCTCTTTAAAGTTCTTGAACTCCATCAAGTGAGAATAGGGATCCTTTGGGTCAAATGGGTTCTTCAAAGACCTGCAGAGGAGCTTGTGTTTTCTCATGACTGCAAATCACATAAAAATATATACCTGACACTCAGTTTTCCACAAATTGGAGAAGCATAGAAGTATTAACGTCTAGCATATTTGATCACTCCTGTTTCACATGAAGGGTGTCCAGACCACCCTGAATTTACGCCAATGAGGGGCAAGGGAGTTATTTTGGACACTCTCTTGGACTCCGCCACTCATGGAAAACTTCAGCCAGAGGTTGTGATTAGTGTCTATATGGAAGAAGATGAGGGCCATATGGGAGGGTTTTGGTTTTAATTTTGGTCATTTGTGTCCGGTTGGAAGACATGACTGGGACCACCTGGGCTTGAACTTTGGTGTGATTCCCCTTAGAGACTGAATTCAGAGAAGTATTGCCATGAATTTTGTTGGGATTTTAGGAGTCCACCCATGAGAATCATCCTTGGAAACTGAGATCTAGGCCCAGGGTGGCTTTCCACAGAGCCCTGGGTATCTCAGCCAGAAGATCACATGATTTAATTCTGAAAGACTTGCCAGCCATTGTTGAGAGTCACAACACCCATGGACGTCACATTGTAGACCTCAATAGGCCTGGCTTCATGTGACATTTTGGCCACTCTTTGGGAAGCCTTGCCTGTGAGAGTTCTACAGAGCATTCATTGAAATGAGCTTCCTCACCATTTAAAGGTTCCTGAATGAATTGAAACCCACAGTGCCTGCAACGTCATCCTTGAAAAATGCCTAGATAAATACCATGAAATTTTTGAAATTCCCATGACCAGGTGGCACTGGAGAAACTTTGGATGTCCTGTTGCTGATTGTAAATATGCAAGACAGTGCCTTGATTGAGTGGGTTTCATGAAATTGGTGTAGAACAGAGATGCCAGTATGTTGGAACCTGCTGAGTAGTGGGCCTAGAGCAGTGGTAGGCAGGTGTGTGATAAAAAATTTGTGGTGGGGCCATGTGGATCTGCCATTGGATCCCAAATGGCTTGTGACTTACATGGTGCAGCCAGCAAACCCTTCCATGTAAAGGCTTCTGGTTATATGGAGATGTTTCCGGGCAATGTTTAGAATCAGGTTACTATGGACATGGGGCCAAGCTATGTGGGATAGAAGCCTGGTTGGTGCATTCTCCTGCAGACCCTGACCAACCACACATGAAAGAATTGCCTCCAGAACTGTGTCCCAGTTGAACTTCTTTTATTTCATGAAGCAAATGCCAAAGTCCCAGTGCAGCAGCAAGAAACACCACGAAAAGTGGAGGATGACCAATTCGCTTCCCAGTCCACATGAGAATACCCTTAGCCCCCAGTGGCCACAGTTTACTTACAAAGAGAGAATTCAGCACTGCTGCCTCATGTTCATTGGAAAATAAGAAACCATGTCCTCCAGGTCACATAGATGCAGACACAGCTTTGATAGTCTCACTAAAAAGAAGCTAAAGCTCCTGACAACAACATATATTTCAAGTGCCCAAACTCAGAGGCAGTTTCTCAAGAAGTATTTAGGCCAGCAGAGCTCCATGTTTATGGAGTGTTTACCCTGTCCCATACTAGGGAAACTCCTCTACCACTTCCAAGGTTGTAAACTCCTGAGCATATTATTCACAGATTTTATTACTCTTCTCCTCTAATTGTGTCTTACTTTGGGCGAAAAAAATGTCAAGGAATTGTTCTGGATGAGAGTGGGAAGATTTTGTTTAGCACATATTTGCATACACATTGGATTCATTTTTCTATTTTACATTTGAAATACTGAATCCTGACACTAACACATGCCCTGCTAGATTCTGAATACTAATCCTAATATAATTGAGAAAAATTACGGAAACAGAATAGAAATACAAGCAGTTCAGAGGAGGCATGTTGTATACTTGGACTTGCCTTTTGCATTATATAGGGTAGGAGTTATAAATCTAGTCAATTTTTTGTTGAAATAGTTTTCCATGTGCTTTTAAAGTTAACAAATATGTGAATTCCTGTCTCCCTTTCTCTGTATTCTATTCAGCACATGTATTTTTATATGCACATATAGAATCCTACCTGGTATCACACGTGCATTCTTGTGAGTTAAATGACTTGGCAGATACAAAGTGTGAGAAGAGATCACTCCTCTTAAACGCTGTTTGACCTGAAAATTCAACCTATGGGAGAGCTTCCTAGTTGAAAAAAGTTATACATAAATCCATATCCAGTAAAATGAATATTTTTGGATCTGTGGATGATTCATATTTCACGGTGTAATTCGATTGGCATATATATTGCTAATTTTTAAAATCTGTGTGTGGAGATATATATATATATATATATATATATATATATATATATATATATATATATATATATATTCTCTCCAGATATTTCAAAATATTTAATATATGTGTCTTATTATACACTCCCTAAATTCATTCATGATTATGTATGTGGATTTATAATCAACTTTTCACAAGATTATTCTCAGAAATATTCATTCACCTGATATACATATTTTTTTCCTAGTATTGAAAACTAACTTCAGTGAATGGTGCATATAAATCCTAATGTTTCTACAGTAACTGATCCATTTTCACATCAATGCAAGTAGATTCCTATGGGACATGATAAGTATTTTGAAGTTCATTTTTATTGAAAACTAGTACATTACTATTTCTTCAGTTTATGCACATTATATATATATATTTCATCCACAAGTTCACAAATTTATAGGCATTTATTTCACTTTCAATCACTTTCTGCTTCAGAAAACACGTGTTCCGCCATGTTTCAAACTGGTCTTTTCATGAGACTTCTTTCCAAACACATTATTTTTGATTTCCATAATCACTTTTGAAGCAAAACTCACTCACTCTTCATGATAAACCATAACCCTAGGATTACAATTAGACGTATAACTAGTTGTTATGAATGATTATATATCAATATATGATTTCTTATGTATTTTCAGATATCAATTCAATACATTATTTAAAGTGGAACCAGTTATATTATTTATTAACTGTATGGTCTATTCATGCATTATCTCTATATTCATAGACACAGGGTACACCTATTTTTACCCTCAATACTAATTTATACGTTTTCAAAATATTCCTCAAAAAATGGTGGAAGAATTACTCATGTCACCTGATCTATATATACATTTTATCACAGTAATATTCTGGACAAAAAATCAAAGGTCACCCTTAAGGTTGTACCAGAGCCTAAATGGAAAGTGAGCATGGATTACTAAAACCTTCCATGTCCATGTGGCCTAATGCTCTCAAATGTCAATCTTATTGGTGACTACATTTTTGTTTCTTTCTAAGATTATATATTCAACCTCAAGCCTGTTGAAAATGTCTAATCCTATCACTCACTTTATACTTTGCCTGATTTAGTAATGTCTCTATTTATATCTATTTTCCTACATATTTTCCCCTGTTCATCATTGTGACTGACTCTTCACTTGTGCTGACATTTACATTCACTGTCTACCTGAAACCCTATTGCTTAAGAACTTTTGGTCTAAATCCTATTCTCACTCTTCTTTGTAAACCTACTGACTATCTTTCTAATCCTACCGACAATCCCTCTTTGAGTGGGTGTTCTATTCGACATTCAATCATCCAAGGTACAAGCTCCTATGCCATTGTATATAGATTTATCTGAGACATTTTTGCAGAAAATAATTCAAAGCTAAGTGTGCCAATTAAGGGCCCAATGCCCTTCTGGACTTCATATCTTCCCTAGATTTCTGTTTTTATACTTATATTTCACCTATATATTCTTGTAAGTATCATAGTTTCCCAATACCATTATTCGTCATGCAGAAGGATTCCTAACCCCAAATTGAACATGTTACTAACCCAAACCATACACTGTTCTCTCAATCGAACTTTACAGAACAGCAGGGACAGGGTTGCTCTTAAAATACAGGAATGTAGGGCATGTTCCACCTGTTGAGAACATCAAAGGTCCATGCAGAAATGATCCCTTGAGAAGATGTTGGCAGCTACGAAAGACCTGAGAGAGAAAAGTCATCTTCAATGGCAAACAACCTTGTCAGCATGAATGGATGTGTATGAATCAGCCTCTCTCTTCTTAATGTAGAGAAGATGGACCAAAACAGTCCTAGGTGGAGAGCTGTTCCCGGGTGCCCATGGTTTATATACCATTCTAACTTGTGAAAGTGTCACAGGAAGTAGGGGCAGCCTCCATCTCATGGGACTCTTGAAAGCAACTGTTAGGACAAAGTGGTTGTCAAGGCAATGACCTCATTCAGTTCCTGAAGAAGTGATCTACCTCATTTCCTTGGTGATGGAACTCTCTTAACTTGGGATCCAGGAAGCCAGGCAGCCGGAGCCAGTCCAGTCCCAGACCCAGTAGGCTCACTTGTTTGAATTTACCAAGGAGAGTGTCAGTCTTTCTTGGTACCTACATATGTGAGGATGGCCAAATACCAGGAGAGCTCTGAATAGGGGCCTTTCCTGAGAAAGTAGGTAGTGGTTCACCGCAGGCTCCTGACAACTTCACAGAGTTGGCCAAGGAGACCAGATCTGAGATAGGACAGGCCATTTTGGGGGAACATAGTATGGCCCACCACTCAGAGGAAACTCCGGATAGTCACAGAGTTACATGGGGGAAGGAGGTGTCTTTGTGGGGTGGGTGTGATTTTGTGGTTTTGTCTCATGATCTGAGAATAGGTAGGAAAGACGGTTTGTTTGATTTGGAGTGGTCTTCTTCTAGTAAGTCGTTGGACAAGGCAAGTGTTTCTATTTCTGTGTATCCCACTGTGTCCGTGGTTGTAGACATTAGAAAATAGAATGCAACAATTGATATGTCCTGTATAGTAGAAAGATTCCCGGCATTCATCCTGCCCAATTTATGAATGGACTGCAGCTTGCCTTATCCATGGGCAACACCTGCTACCTTCCTAAGTTCCTGTTTCTTCCAGAATTCTCACCATTCTCCAGAATAGTCTCATGGTTTTGTGTCCAAAATATGAACCACCTCCAAGCTCTGTGACATTGCCATGTCCTGGATAGCTGAAGGGAATGGCGAGCATCTCAGAAAACTCAGATATCAGTGTGACCAAGAAAGTCTCAGTAGAGAAACCATGCTTTCGGCCTTTTGCTTATCAATTGTTCTGTTTCCCTGAATGTCAGGAAGGTCTTTGCCTCAGGCCACCCCTTTGTGAAGCCTGAAGAAAACAGTTTTCAAATGGAAATTAATGGGCATCACATGTGGCTCTTTGCTTAATTGCTTTGGAAAGGGATGTGTCTGAATCAGCCTCTTGGCCCTGTGTGAGGTTGTGGCTTAGATTCTCAGCACCTGATGGATGTAAAGAGAGATCCCATGTGTGCATCCAAACCAAAATGGCCAAAAGAGCAATTATTGTGAATGAAGTCTCTCGCATTCATTTGTAAGGTTCCTGACCACCATCAAGTGAGAATACGGATCCTTTGGTTCAAATGAGTTATGCACAGCCCTGCAGAGGCTAACCCATAGGTTTTTGGGTTTTCTCATGGCTCCAAATCATATAAAGAATCTATAACTGACAGTCAGTAGGCCTCAAATTGGAGATGCAGAGCAGTATTAACAGCTGGCCTATCTGATCACTCCTGGTTCACCGGATGGGTGTCCAGGCCACCTTGACTTTAGGCAAATGAGGGGCAAGGGAGCTTATTTTTGACACTGTCTTGGGCTGCACCCCTCATGAAAAACTCCAGCCAGAGGTTATGATAAGTGTCTATATGGAAGAAGATGAGGGCCATGTGGGAGTGTTTGGTTTTAATTGTGGTCATTTGTTTGGCGGTTGGAAGAGATAACTGGATCCACCTGGGCTTGAATTCTGGCATGATTCCTCTTAGAGACTGAGTTCTGGAATTTACCTCAAAGAAGTATTGCCATGAAATGTGTTGGGATTTTAGGAGGCCACGCATGAGATGCGCCCTTGAAAACTGAGATCGAGGGCCAGGGTGTCTTTCCACAGTGCAGTGAGAATCTCAGCCAGGATATCACATGATTTTATTTTGAAAGACTTGGCAGCCATAATTGAGAGTCTAAACACAAATGGAACTCATATTGTAGACCTCAATGATCCTGGCTTCATGTGACCTTTTGGCCACTTTTTGGGAAGCCTTGCCTGTGAGATTTCTCCAGAGATTTCATTTAAATGAGCTTCCTCACCACATTATGGTTCCTGCATTAATTGAAACGCACAGTGACTCCAACTTCATCCTTCAAAAATGGCTAAATAAATACTATCAAATTTCTGAAATTCCCATTACCAGGTGGCACTGGAGAACCTTTGGATATCCTGTTGCTGAACATGAGTGAAATAATTCCCCACGCAATGACACTTCACCGGGAGAATTCCAATTTTATTGCTAAAAGCTGTGTGCTTATATAGAACTAAGGGGGAGATGGTATGGCTTAGATAAATGGCAGCAACCCGTTTATTGACAAGTTCTTTCCAATATCAGCTCCAGAGCCCAGGAATTAGTTCTAATTGGGGCTAAGGTTCCCCACAAGCGAGATTTGAAATTGGCGCTGGCGGGAGAGTTCACAAGGGCGGGAACTTTTTGCACCACTGCAGAAATGAAGAAGGTAGGAAGAAGAAGTCCTTAGGCGCCATGTTGGGGTTTTTCTCTGCGGTATGGCTGCTATTTATTCTTTTCCCAACATTCCACCCTTTTTGTTTTCTTAGGAAGTGGGGCGTCGTTTGTCATATCTGGCTGCTTCCTGCTGTGTGGGGCTGGTGTGGGGCCTAGAAAGAGAAGTGGAGGAATGCTCAGGGGACAGGTATGGGGATATCATGGCAGCCAGAAATAAAACCCAGTGGCTATAGACAGCTATTTTCATAGGGGTGAAGTCAATGAATGTTCCCTGAAGCCAAAGATGTCGATGGCATGGAACCAGTCCTGGATGGAAGAGATTGTTGGTATCAGCCACTGGTCCTGTAACAGAGACTCAAGGAAATACTGGAAGCGTTGCCTGGACATGGTGTCGCCAGCACCTGAAGAAGATCAGAGCGAATAAAAACAGAATGAAGATAAAAATTAAAGCAAATGTCAATTTTTGGCAGAAGTTCCATGTGGGGGGACTGACATAGAAGAGGCCAAGGGCCATGAGAAACCTTAGAAGGTGGTAAAGACTATGAATCCAGGATGGCAGATTAAGAGGTTCTCCGAGCTCGTTGTCTCCCGCTGTCTAATACCCGTTGCATTCCATCGTGCCTGGTAGTGAGCTTCATCACTGAGTGAAAGGTTCTCTTGGAGATGTTGGGGATTCATCGGTCATCAGAGGCTGGTAGTGACTAAGCAAAATCTGGTTGAAAGTTTGATTAGGAATTTTATGCAGTTGGGTTTGAAGGCACTTCATTATGCAGGGCAAGAGAGCACAAAAAAGGAGCATCCAAATAAGGGGACCCAAGATATGTAGTAAGTACATGGCAAGATAGGATTGGAAGAACCCCGTTATGGGATTGGAGGAGGTAGGTTTGAGCAATTGGGTCGATAATTCCTGCAATTTAACAACATTTTTTTTTATTAGCCCAGATTCATTAACATAATAGCAAAATTCCTCTCTGAGGAATAGGCATGTAACCCCTTTTTCTGCAGTGAGAAGATCAATTGCCCTTTGGTTCTGTAAAGCCACTTGTGCCAATGAAGTAACCTGCCGCTGCAAGGAACCCAGAGACTCAGCCATGGTATTGAGTGTTTCCTGCAGTTTTTGTTGAAGGTCATTGGATCCCATAGAGCATGACCTATAGCTCCACCAGAGAGTCTGAGACCCATCACTGAGGTTGTTAAAATGAGGCCTACCAGAACCGGCAGAAAGACTACCCTACGGGTGCGGGAAGGTAGGGCCAACTGTCAGAATTCGGTGGGAGTATACAAAGATAGCTGAGGAACTACAGTAACCAAGAAACAGGCGCCAGAGACATTGATGGTTGAGGTACTTAAAGAACCATTACCCCAGAGGAAATGTCCATGTTGCATAAACACAGGGCTCTATGGAGTGCTGTAGCTCAAGGAACAAATGGGTAAAGGATTCATTACTGGCAGGTGGAAACAGATGAAAGGAAATAATGTATTGGTGGAATAACTTTCCCACAGTGGGATACGTGTCACATGTAGGGGTTGTCCTTTTTAGAGAAATTGTAGGGTTTTGCTGGAATATTTCCTGCCGCTAATGGGACTGCTGCTAGAAGTGGACGACTAAGTGAAGCACAGAGAAAGCACTGAGAAGTAGGCAAAGAAAGAGGGGTGGAGTTTAATATTCAAAAAGTTTGGTGTAGCAAATTGAGCCATGTGGGAGGAGGACCTGAGAGGGTTGAAGGCTCTGAATCCTTTTTGGATGAGCTATGGATATGATCTCGAAGTTTTGATTCTGAGTCCTTAATGTGTTCGACTACCTGGATGGTTGCCTTAGGTTGCGTAATCAGGGTGCGGCCAATAGTCATCCACCCTGTGGGTCTGACTGAGGTTGTCCGAGCATAGACAGCAAATTCAACATAGCCCCATCGTTTGGCCTTGGGGTCAGGTTTATCTAAAGTATACCATCCATTGTTACTGGATGAAGAGCCTTTATGCCACTTTATGTAACTAGAAGTCCACCCTTCAGGGTAACCAAATGAGTGGTAAGAATAGCTACCACGTTCATCATGGAACATGCATGACCAATAGGGGCACCCATTATATATCTCAGGCCACCAATGACAATAGTCTTTTGTTTGATCAAAAAGGAAGCAAATGAAAGGCCAGTTCCAGCTACCAGGGACGAAGGTCCTTGAAGGTGACAATTTTAGGGAAATAGAGGTGCAGTTGTGGATGAAGCAAGTAGTTGCATCCACTGCGCAGACCTTCTGCATGCCATGTTCTGAGTATCGTTCCCGAAAAGTGAATAAATGCATGGTAGGTGAGGAGGGTGAAGACCAGTCCTGACAGAGCACAGAAAATAAGCAGAGCACAAAAAACAAGCAGTTAGAGAAGACTAGGGTGTTGGGAGAGCTCATTGTGCCTTCTTTAAGAGGAATTGGGCTGCAAGGAAAACCGTGTGAGCCACAACTAAAATGGGTGAGATGGGTATGGAGAGCAGGAGTAAAGGGGAGGTTCAGTAGGTGATTCTTGGAGTTCCTCTGGGGTGGCCCTGTCTTCAGCAGGTGGGGCCTCCTGGTGATGTGGCTTCAACCTAGACATGTGAATCCAGGGAGTGAGACAGTTGTCTGGTAAGGAGAGTTTGGCGGCGGTAAGGGTAAAGAGAATGACAGGATAGGGGCCTTCCCATTTTGCGGCAAGAGTCCCTTTCTCCTCTGGGGTATTATAATAGACTAGACTAACAGGTGTTAAGGGAGGAGTGTTTGGAGAGGAGACTGGGTCCGGAAGAAGCCAGTCCTGATATTTCCAGAGTTCCGAGCGGAGATGGAGCAAGAGAGGCAAAGACAAATCTCGGGTGAGAGGTCCTTGTGAAATGACCAACCCAGGGGTTATAAGAGGTCTTCCATACATTATTTCAAAAGGAGACAGTAAAGATGGTTTCTTAGGGAGAGCTCTGATTCGAAGCAAAGCCAAGGGAAGGAGTTTGAAACAGTCTATGTTTAATTCCATTCTCAATTTGGTAAGGACTTCCTTTAGAGTACGATTTACCCTTTCCACTTTCCCTGAAGCCTGGGGGAAATATGGACAGTTGAAATGCCACTTGAAGGAGAGGGCTTGAGAGACCTTTTGTGTGATCCTAGAAGTAAACTCAGGGCCATTGTCATATTGTAGGGAAGTGGGCATACCAAACCTGGGGATGATGTCTGTCAGTAAGATTGAAGCTACAGTGGAAGCCTTTTTATTGGAAGTGGGAAATGCCTCAACCCAACCAGAGAAAGTGTCCACAAAGACAAGGAGGTATTTAGTGCGCCATACTGTGGGCATGTTGGTGAAGTCTACCTGCCAGTCAGCAGCGGGAATGTGTCCCCGGGCTTGGTGGAAAGGAAAAGGTTTGGGCCTTAAAGGAGTATGAGGGTTGGTCCGCTGACAGATCTGACAATTAGAGGCTATATTCTGTAGCATGGCTTGTCAGAGGGGGTGAGGGAAAAGAAACTCTGTAAAAAGAGGGTCAAAGACTGAGAATTGGAAAGGAATAGAGTATGAAGGAACTTGAAAAGATTCTTGTTCTTACTGAAAGACGTAGGGGCTTCAGATGAGCTGTCTAAAGTGGCCATTATATGTCCCCCATGGAGGCCATAATTGAAAGTGGTAGCAGCCATTCGTGCCGCCTGGTCAGCTTTGGCATTGCCCTCAGTGATAAGAAAGCCGTCCTTCTGATGGGACCTACAATGGACAACTCCCAACTGGGTGGGTAAGTGGCCTCTATTAGATTGGTTATAAAAGCTGAATTAGTGATCACATTACCTTTGGTGGTAAGTAGGCCTTGCTACTTTCAAATATCAGCATGGGATAATAAGATATGGAAGACATATTTTGAATCAGTTTAGAGGGTGAGGGATTTGCCTTGTGCTAAAAGGCAGGCACGAGTGGATGCTATAAGTTCAGCCTACTTGACTGTAGTTCCTGAAGGCAAAACTTTGGCCTCTATAATCTCAGTGGCTGAAAATACAGCGTATCCAGAGTAATGAGTTCCGTTCTCCCTAAAGGAACTGCTGTCAGTAAACCAGATAAGGTCAGGCTTGCTGAGTGGTCTCTCAGAAATGGAAGAATGACAGGGGAGGAAATCATCTAAGGTTTCCAAGCAATTATGAGTTGGTATGTGAGACATGGGAGTCATTGGGAGCAGTGAGGCAGGGTTCAGTGCAGAGCAGGGGAGGAAAATAATATTAGGGTTTTCCAGAAAGGAAGTGAGGGGCGACAGAAATCTGGATGTAGGGAGAGTTTGAAGGCCCTTTTAAGCTAAAAGATCCTTCAAGTGATGTGGGGAGTGGATAGTTCAAGGGGCCCCAAAAGTCAGATTAGAGGCTTCTTTGTGTAAAATTTGTCCAGTAGCCAGAGCTCTTAAGCAAGGGGCCCACCCACGGATGGTAGGGTCTAGTTGCTTGGACAAATATGACACAGGTGCAAATGTACGCCCATAGTTTTGACCTAAGACCCCAAGTGCTTGCCCCCCTTTTTCATGGACATATAGATGAAATGTTCTTGAAAGATCTGGAAGGTGAAGGGCAGGTGCCTTTAAGAGGAGTTGCTGAAGCCTGCGGAAGTGGTAGATGGGAAAGGAGGCAAGAGATTCACTAGGGGGTCCCTTTGCTAGGTCATACAGGGGTTTGGAGAGAAGAGAATAATTTGGGATCCAGGCCCTAAAATAACCTGCTAATCCTAGGAATGATAGTATTTTGGCTTTCGTATAGGGCACTGAAAGATCACAGAGGAGTTGCCTCCTATCCAGTGTTATTTCCTTTTTCCCGGGTGTAAGGCAAAAACCAAGATAGGTGACCGAAGACTGGGAAATCTGGGCCTTGTGGGGAGACTCCCTATATCCCTTGTCTTCTAGGAATTTATGAAGCTGAGCGGTGTGGGATTGAGAGTGTTCCAGAAAGACTACATAGAAGAAGGTCATAGACATATTGAAGTAGAGTAGAGTCAGGACAGGTCAGTTGAAAGGATGTGAGGTCCTGGGCAAGAAATTGGCCAAAGAGATGGGGGCTATCCCTGAATCCCTGTGGGAGGACAGTCCAGGTAAGCTGATGAGAATGGCGGGTGTAAGAGTCAGTCCATGAAAAAGCAAAGATATCCTGAGATTCTGAGAACAGGGGAATAGAAAAGAATGCATCTTTTAAATCTAGGACTGAGAAGTGAGTAGTAGTGGCATGGATCTGAGAGAGGAGGGTGTAAGGGTTGGGCACTAGCGGGTGGATGGGGTCCACAGAGGAGTTGACAAGGCGAAGTTCTTGAACCAGCCTGTAGGACACGTTAGGTTTCTTAACTGCCAGAATGGGTGTGTTGAAAGGAGAGTGTGTAGGCCTAAGATACCCCTTTCATAATAAATCCTGGATGATGGGTTCTAATCCAAGGAGAAATGTGGTTGTAAGTGGATATTGTGGTTGACTAACATATCTTGAAGGGTCCCGTAAGACAATATGAATAGAACTGCATTTAGCCATAAAGGGTGTAATTGTGTCCCAAACCTCAGGGTTAAATGGTTTAGATAGTCGTGGGAGAGTGCATGAAGGAGGTGTATCTGCCCCTAGGAATATCATGAGGAAATGAGAGGTAGGAGAGGTGTGGGTTGATAAGTGAATGGTGACTTTTAATAGTGAGAGTATGTCCCTTCCCAGAAAGGGAATGGGGCAATGGCTCATAACAAGAAAGGAGTGAGTGAAGGACAAAAGGGATCGCTGCATATAACATGATTGGGGGGGGGTTTGAGGAAAAATCTTTTTACCTCCTACCCTGACAATAGGAGTTTTTGAGGGTGTGGTAGGACCCTAATACTCCCTCAAAATCGAAAAAGCGGCACCAGTATCCAAGAGGAAGTTAATGAAGCGTCCATCCACCAGGAAGGTGACCCTAGGCTCTTGATTCTTGATGGTAATAGTCTGGAGGGAAGGCCCAGGACTCCATCAATCCTCCTCTGCCAAGCCCAGGTGAGGCTGGGGTTGCTGGGCAGCAGACCAACCTTCCTTCTGGGTTGTTGGGCAGTCTGCCCCCCAGTGTCCACTTTGATGGCATTTTGCGCAGGGGTTGTAGGGTGTCCTCGGCGAAGAACAATTCCTGGTCCAATGTCCCTCCTTACCTCATTTGAAGCAAGCTCCAGGGGGGGTCATATTGGGACGGCATGGTGATGGCCTTCTCTGAATGAGCTGGGCCAACATTTGGAATTTGGCATTTTCAGCCCTCTGCCTACGGAATTCACTTTCATCATCTCTACCATGAAAAACCTTGAAAGTGACAGCGAGGATTTTGGTCTGAGGAGTAGCAGGGCCCTGTTCAAACTTTTAAAGCTTGGCTTTAATGTAAGGGTAGCTTTGGGCCAGAATATATGTCATTAAGACATGACGGCCATCAGGGGTTTCTGGGTCGAGGTTTGTGTACTGCTGAAGGGACTTGGTTAGTCTATCCAGGAATTCTGAAGGTGTTTCCTCCTTCCTTTGAATGACCTCCTGCATCTTTTGAAAGTTAACAGCCTTGCGGGTGGACTTTTTCAGTCCCGCCAAGAGGCAGGATGTAAAAAGGTCACTAGACTGTAAGCCCATAGGGGATCCTGCTCTGGGACAGCATGAGGGCCTGTGGGTGGTTATGATTGGTCCTATGATTTTCATCAGCATGGGCTTGGGCTAGCTCCCAGAACCATTGCCTTTCCTTGGGGAGAAGTTTATTGGCCAAGAGCATGTAGATGTCATGATGAGTGAGGCTATATGCTTGAAGTACTCAGTGAAACTCCTGAATGTAAGTGGTGGGGTCAGTGGTGAAAGAGCCTAACTTCCTCTCTAGCTGAGTAATGTCCGACATGGAGAAGGGCACATGGACTCTGATGACACCCTTGGGACCAGCTACCTCACGAAGGGGTGCGATTGTCTTGGGCGTGGGAAGGAGTCCCTTAGACCTGATAACAGGAGGACTGAAAGAGGCAGGCGGTGGACAGGAAGGAGAGGGAGCGGAAGGGAATGTCTCTGTGGAAGAGGAGGAGGTGGAGCAGGCAGAAGAGTGGGGAAGGGAGGGGGATGAAATGGAAGGTTGAGGATCCATGGAATCAGGCAGAGGAAGAGGAGGATTTTGCGGGAGAGAAGGGTCAGTTGGGGCTGGGGGATAAGGTGGGGGTTGATCTGCTGGGTCGAATGAGGAAGAATCTGCGAAGTCAGGAGTAGAACTAGGGGAAGAGAGGGGTTTGCAAGCAAGAAGGACCTGAGAGGGAGGGCAGGAGGAGCAGAGACAGGGTGCTGTGCGAGAAGGCTAAAACATTCAATACAGGGAATCTCACTCCACTTTTTCAGATGCTGGCAGTAATTAAAAAGGTCCAAGAGGAGGTTTGGATCTAAGGAGCCTTCTGGAGGCCAATGATTGCCATTATCCAGTGGATATGTAGGCCAATCTTGGGTACAGAATTTGATTAGAAGTTTGGGCTTGATGTCTGGTGTGAGGGAGAGTGTGGCCAGATTTTTTATTAAACTTTTGAGAGGTGAGGTTTCAGGTACAGATAAAGAGGTGTCCACAGTCACAGGGAGAGATGGAGAGAGAGAGAGAGAGAGAGAGAGAGAGAGAGAGAGAGAGAGAGAGAGAGAATAAGTGTAAGCAAGAGAGACAAAGAGAAAACCCGGCCTGGAACAGACTCCGGGAAGCGCTCAGGGCGAATGGGGGTCAGGTGGGCATCCCCAAAATGACCAGCCATCATGAGGAAATACAGAGGGCACTACCTGATCGTCACCAGTGAAGTGCGATCTGTGAGACCCAATGGGTTCGGAGCCACGGGCAACCTGACATCAGGAAAGTTTTCGAACGCAGCAGAAGAAGTAAGTAATGAAAACAGAACTCCGGCTCCAGCAGAATGCAGTTCCAGGATGGGAGTTCAGTTTTCCCCGAGCAGAGAGGCAGCTTCAGCCAGACACAGCAGGCCCGCAGGAAACAGCAACTCTAGCCAGCAGCGGCAGCAGCAGCAGAGGAGGAAAAACCACAGAGCCTCTCATGTAAACTCAGAAGCCTCACACCCCAAAGGGAAACGGATCACCAGAGGGTCCACTGCAACCAGTAAAGGTCTTAGTGGGAGGAATTCCCTCCCCCCTACCAGGCGTCTAGAGTGTGACAGACGATCATGGTCACAAAGCCAGCGGTAGCCCGAAGGGAGTTGGCAAGCCGGGGTCAGGGGAAGCTTACATACAACAAATCAGTGGTGAGTGCAGGAAGCCTGCGTCTGAAAAGAGCAGACCAGGGCAGAGTGCCACGGTGGAGCAGTGGATGGGGCTCTTGTTGGAAAGAGCTCACCCATATCCTCACACGGGGCACCAGAATGAAAGAACTCCCCACGCAAAGGCACTTCACCGGGAGAATTCCAATTTTATTGCAAAAAGCTGTGTGCTTATATAGAACTAAGGAGGAGATTGGAGGGCTTAGATAAATGGCAGGCAATCCGTTTATTGGCAAGTTCTTTCAGATATCAGCTCCGGAGCCCAGGAATTAGTTCTTATTGGGGCTAAGATTCCCGGCCAGCAAGGTTTGAAATTGGCGCCAGCAGAAGAGTTCACACGGGCGGGAACATTTCGCACCACTGCAGAAAAGAAGAATGTAGGAAGAAGAAGTGCTTAGGCGCCATGTTGGGTTTTTTTTTCTGGGGTATGGCTGCCGTTTATACTTTTCCCAACAATGAGTATACCAGACAGTGCCTTGATTGACTGGTTTTTATGAAAATGGTGTTTAACAGAGATGCCAGAAAGTTGGATCCTGCTTATTAGTGGGCCAAGAGCAAAGGTGGGCATGTGTGTGATAAAACATCAGTGGTGGGACCATGTGGATATGCCATTGGCTTCCAAATGGCTTGTGACTGACATGGTGAAGCCAGCAGACCCTTATATGTAAAGGCATCTTGTTACATGGAGAGGATTCAGGACATTGTTCAGAATCAGGTTGCTATGTTCAAGAGGGCAAGCTATGTGGAATAGAAGCCTGGTTCTTTTATTCTCCTACAGACCCTGACCCACCACATGTGACAGAAATCCCTCACACACTGTGTCCCCGTTGAACTCCTTGTATTTCATGAAGCAAATACCAAACTTCCAGTGCAGCACCAAGAAACACCACGAAAATAGAGGATGACCATATGGCTTCATAGTCCACACTAGAGACATTTAGCCCCAAGGGGCCACAGTTTACCTTCAAAGGGAGAATTCAGCACTGGTGTCTCATGTTCATTGGAAAATAAGAAACCATGTCCTCCAGGTCACATAGATGCCAAGGTTTATGGTTTCACTAGAAAGGAAGCTAAAGCACGTGACAACAACATATATTTCAAGTGCCCAACCTCACAGGCAGTATCTCAAGAAGTCTCTAGGACAACAGACCTCCATGTTTTTGAAGTGTTTACCCTGTCCCTTACTTTTGGAAACTCCTCTAACACTTCCAAGGTTGTGAACTCCTGATCGCATTCCATTCCAGATATGTATTCATGGATTTTCTAACTCTTCTCCTCTAATTGTGTCTTACATGGGGTGAAGGTGTTGTCAAGGTATTGTTCTGGATGAGAGTGGGAAGATTTTTGTGTAGCACATATTTACATACACATTGGATTCATTTTCCAATTTTCCATTCGAAATACTGAATCCCTGTCAGTAACCCATACCCTAATAGACTCTGACTACTAATCCTAATATGATGGAGACAAATAACCCAAACATAATATTAATACAAGCAGTTCAGAGGAGGCATGGTGTATAGTTGGTCTTGCCTTTTGCATGATATAGTGTAGGAGTTATAAATCTTGTCAATTGTTGTTGAAATAGTACTCCATGTGTTTTTAAAGTTAACACATATGTGAATTTCTGTCTCCTTTTTTCTGTAGCCAATTCAGCACATGTATTTTTATATGCACATAAAAAATCCTACCTGGTATCACACGTACATTTTTGTGAGGTGGCTAACTTAGCAGAAACAAAGTATGAGAAGAGATCACCCCTCCTAAATGCTTTTGGAACTGAAAATTCAAACTATGAGTGAGATTTTTAGTTGAACAACATTATACATAAATCCATGTTCAGTAAAATTAATATTTTTGGATCGGTGGATGATATATATTTCATGATGAATTTTGATTGGCATATATATTGCTACTTTCTAATGTTTCTCTGTGAGATATATATATATATATATATATATATATATATATATATATATATATATATATTGTCTAGATTTTTCCAAATATAAAATATATGTGTCCTATTATACACTCCCTAAATAATTCACTCATGCTCATGTATGTGGTTTTATAATCAAATTTTCATACGATTATTTTCAGAAATATTCATCCACCTGAAATACATATTTGTTTTCTAGTACTGAAAACTCACTTCACTGAATGGTGCAAACAAATCCTTATATTTCTACTGTAACTGACCCAATTTAACATCAATGCAAGTAGATTCCAAAGGGGCATGATGTGTATTTTGACGTTCATTTTTATTTAACACTGGTACATTACTATTTCTTCAGTTTTTGTACATCATAGTATATACATTTCATCCACAAGTTCACAAATTTAGAGACATTTGAAACACATTCAATCACTTCCTGCTTCAGTACACATGTATTCCTCCTTGCTTTTGACTGGTTATTTATTGAGACTTCTTTCCAAACACATTATTTTCGATTTCCATAATCAATTTTGAAGCAAAACTCACACACACTTTATGATAAACCACAACCCTAATATTACCATTAGATGTATAACTGGTTGGAATGAATGTATGTATGTCAATATGACATTTCCTGTGTATTTTCAGATATCAATTTATTCCAATTTCTAAAGTTGGAATCAGTTATATTATATATTCACACATGGTACACCTATTTGTGCCCCCAATACTAATTTATATCTCTTCTAAATATTGCTCCCAGAAATGGTGCAAGAAAGACTCATGTCACCTGATCTACATATATATTCTGTCAACAAAATGCAAAGTCACACTTACAATTGTACCAAAGCCTAAATGGAATGTGAGTATGGATTATGAAAATCACCCATGTCCAGGTTGCCTAATGCTCTCAAATGTCAATCCTATTGGTGACTACATATTTGTTTCTTCCTAAGATTATGTATTCAACCTCAAGCCTGTTGAAAATGTCTAATCCTATCAATCACTTCATCATTTGCCTGATTTCCTAATGTCTCTAATGATATCTGCTTTCCTACATATTTTCCCCAGTTCATCATTGTGACTGACTCTTCACATGTGCTGACATTTACATTTTCTGTCTACCTGAAACCCTATTGCTAAAGAACTTTTTGTCCAAATCCTATACTCACTCTTTTTTTCTAATCCTACCAACTATCTTCCTAATCCTACCAACTATCCTTTTTTGACTGGATGTTCTCTTCGACATTCAATTATCCAAGGTACAAGGTCCTATGCCATAATGTATAGATTTATCTGAGACACATGTGCACAACATAATTCCGAGTGAAGTATCCCAATCAAGGATCCAATGCCCTTTTGGGCTTCAAATCTTACCTAGATTTGTGTTTTCATACATATATTTCACCTCTATATATACTTATAAATATTGCAGGTTCCCAATACCATTATTCATGCAGCAGAATGATTCCTAACCCAAATCAAACATGTTATTAACCCTAACCATACTTTGTTTCCTCAATCTAACTTTACAGAAAAGCAAGGACAGAGTTGGTCTTATATAGAAATGTAAGAGATCTTCCACCTGCTGAGAACCTCAAAGGTCCATGCAGAAGTGAACCCTGGGGAAGATATAGAAAGCTATGAAGGACCTGAGAGAGCAAAAGTCATCTTTCATGACAAAAAAAAAAAAAAAAAAAAAAAAAAACAGGTCAGGATGAAGGGGTGTGTCTGAAGCAGTCTATCTCTTCTTAATGTAGAGAAGATGGACCAAACCAGGCCTGTGTGGAGAGCTGTTCACGGGTGCCTATGTTTGATATACCATTCTTACTTGTGAAAGTGTCACAGGAAGTAGGGGCAGCCTCCATCTATTGGGACACTTGGAAGCAACTGTTAGGACAAAGAGGTTGCCAAGGCAGTGACCTCATTCAGTTCCTGAAGGAAGTGACCTATATCATTTTCTTGGTGATGGAACTCTCTGAACTTGGGATCCAGGATGCCAGGCACCCAGAGGCATTCCCAGTCACAGTCCCAGTGGCCACACATGTTTGGATTTACCAAGGACAGAATCGGTCTTTCTTGGTAACTACTGATGTGAGGATGGCCAAATTCCAGGAGAGCTCTGAAGAGGGGTCTTTCCTGAGAAAGCAGGTAGTGTCTCACTACTGAACTGAAACCCACAGTGCCTCCAACTTCATCCTTGAAAAATGGCTAGATAAATACAATAAATTTTTTTAAATTCCCTTAACCAGGTGGCACTGGAGAACCTTTGGATGTCTTTTTCCTGGTCATGAGTGTACAAGAGAATGCCATGATTGACGGTATTTCATGAAAATGGTGTAGAACAAAGATGCCAGTAAGTTGGACCCTGCTGAGTAGTGGGCCTTTTGCAGTGGTGGGCAGGTGTGTGATAATACAGCTGTGGTGTGGCCAGGAGGATTTTCCATTGCCTTCAAAATGGCTTGTGACTGATATGGTGCAGCCAGCAGACCCTTCTTGTTATATGGAGAGGTTTCCGGGCAAAGTTCAGAGTCAGATTTCTATGGACAAAGGGGCAAGCTTTGTGAGATAGAAGCCTGGTTGTTGCATTCTCCTGCAGACCCTGACCCACCACAAGTGACAGAACTCCCTCTAATACTGGGTCCCAGTTGAACTCATTGTATTTCATGAAGCAAATACCAAACTACCAGTGCAGCAGCAAGAAACACCACGAAAAGTGGAGGATTACCAAATGGCTTCACAGTTCACACGGGGAGACACTTAGCACCAAGTGGCCACAGTTTACCTACAAATAGAATATTCAGCACTGCTGCCTCATGTTCATTAGAATACAAGAAACCATGTCCTCCAGGTCACGTAGATGCAGACCCAGCTTTTATGGTGTCACTAGAAAGGAAGCTAAAGCTCCTTGCAACAACATATATTTCAAGTGCCCAAACTCAGAGGAAGTTTCTCAAGAAGTCTTTAGGCCGGCAGAGCTCCATGTTTTTGGAGTGTTTACCTGTTAGACCAGGACGCTAGAAAAGACCACTGACTCAAATTAAAATCAAATAAAATTAAGCTTATTATTTCCACCGGCCATGCTGCCTCTCCCTCCCAAAACGAAGGGAACAAGACAGCAACCCCAGCTTTCCTACAGCCCAGCTTTATAGCCCAGAAAGTTACACAAAAGGGGGGTTACAGATAACAGAACTCTGATAAACATCACACTAAAGGTAGTTTACAATTTTTTTGCTGTCCCTACATGAGAATTCATGAGGACCATTAGAGCCTCAGAGAGGGTTGTTGTCTTGCCAGAGAAGGCAAATATTTATGATGTGTCACTAAAGTTTCAGAGAGGGCTGCTATCTGGTCAGAGAGCCAGGCATGTGTGAGTTCAAGGCGCGGGCAGGCATTCCACGCAGGTTCAGAATTTGAAGTAATTAATGGTAAAGCCAAAATTATCTTTTCATGGCTTTGTGGCATGATGGCTCCCAATTTTAATAAAAGATCAGGTTGGGTCTACAATTCCCCCCTTTTCTCTGTGTCCCTTTCAAATCTTTGAGAGATTATGGGAAGAGCACTGAGGAAATTTTAATCCCTCAGGTAAGAGTCTCCAAATTTTTAGAACTCACCCAAAACCGATCTCGCTGATTTTACCCTTCTTAATTACTTATATTGATAGTCTATTTATCTTTCTCTCCATTGTTGTAAGAAGAGTGGCATCACTAATTTTTTCTTCTTCTGTCCTGAGACAGGGTGACGTAAGTGGGCTCGGCGTGAGGGACATGAGTTGCCTATTAGAAGTCAGTTGAGAGACATGAGTTGCCTTTTAGAAGTCAGTTCGGTTTGAAGTCAGGTTGGGGAAGAACAGGTTGTAAAGTCATCTGTGAATGGGTTCTTCTATGAGTGAAACAAAAACCATGAGTACTGGATAAATGTTGCAGCAGCTAGAACATGTCACTGTATAGACATTCCCTCACCAGTCTTTAATATCCCCAGTTATCAGGACTGTCAACTTAATATTTAACTTTAAGTGTTACAGTTGGCCCTCCCAATAAGACACAGTTTAATAATTTAATGTCATCTGATCTTGTAAAATCCTTTTACTAGTATGACCTCTGCGTCTAATAGAGAAACCTTTAATTCTGTTACTCAGGGCTGGATAATCGTACTAGCAAACACCAAGCCTACCTTTGTAGGTTAGGAATATCTGTAGGTCTTAAACTGAAAACTTCTGCCTGTGGCAGCTCTTCTTGATAGTCTCTTTTTATAAGTATTAGGCATTCCTGTGTGAGAATCCTTCTTTGTAGCCTCCAGTCTTACTTGTTTTGGGAGGATAAGATAAAGTGCATACCTTAAAATTTTATTATTATTATTATTATTATTATTATTATTATTATTATTATTATTATTATTATTTAATATGCCCAGGAGTGGCTGTATTTTGGTCTTAACTGTCTTTGCTAAGTATTTAAGATGAAGCAGTCAAACTGACTTTTGTTTCCATCTATTGTTAACAGTCAGCTGACCTTTTATGGGAGTCAATTCTGGGGAAACTTGAGAAGAGATTCTCAGTTCTGCTAGTGCCATTTGCGCTAGGTGGGTCCAGGTCTTGCTTGACCATTTGGCTTCCCTCAGAAGCATCATGGATGTCTCCTTTCTATGATGACTCTCCTCTTTGTAACAAATGCACTGATTGGCTTTCTGTTCTCCAGTGGTCTCATTAATCTCCCTGATCAGGAGGTTATGTGGCTCAGAGTTGCAAAGCTCTTTAGAGAAGTCCCCTGTTCCCTGGATTCAGACTGACTCAGAGGGCAAGAGCCAAATATTGGTTTTCTTGGCCCTTTTCATTTAACATTAATTTTAAATCCTAATCTTAAACATCCAGCAAATAAATTTTAACAGCCTTATATTAAGAGTACTGGGCTTTAATGTCTATAACTTTATAATTACCTTTTTATTAATTGGGATCTGTATTATTCTGTCTGTATTGTAGTTGATGACTTATTATCTTGAATAAACCCATGTTGTGTTCTTTTAGCAACGCATTTGTAAAACACTATCAGGGAATCTTTAGATCACTTATAAGAAAATTTCAAACTAAAATTAACAAAAGTAAAAATACTTAGTTCGTGTAATATCTTCCCTGAATTTTTTGGCTGAGTTATACATTATATCCCCTGTTTCAGATCCTAGGAATATTGACAATAAAAAAAAACTTTTTAACATAACTTTAAAGAAATATTATCTGACCTACATGTTTCATAGTCATTCTCACATGTAGTAAGATGGGACACACAGCCTTATCTCAGGTAAGGCAGGGCTCTTTATAAATCTTAAGTATTTTAATTCTAAAGCTGATCTTTATTTTTAAATATCTTTTGACAAAGTTTACATAAATTGTTTGAGGTCACATGAACATTAGCTAACACCATATGATATCACATTTAAAACATGAATTAAAGAAATGCTGAAAGTTTTTAACCTTTACAAAGATTAGGCTCTAATTAACTTAAAAATACATTTAAATTGTTCCCCAATGTAAAAAGTAACATAAAAATTTACATATCTTATTGATAACAGGTAAATAAATCCACAATATATTTTTTACCACACAACTTCAGAGCACCAGCTTGATATAATGCTCTTTTAAGGTTTCTACCTTACAGACTTGCATACCTGTAAGATATGAAAACATTAATAGCATAACAATTACATTTATGTTTCTACATTAATCAAGTTTGGCTTTTAAAGAAATGGCAGTACAGTGCTCTAAAATAACAGTTCTTATTTAATCAGTTGTTTAATTTTTATGGTTGCTTGCTCTAGAAAACGTAAATCTTAATAAACTCAATGTTATGGGTAAACTTATGTTTTAAGAAATTTTTGCCTCATTAACACATGACTGATTTTTACAATCTTATACAGAGTTTACTAAAAAAAATACAGATCTTAGTAAATCAATCAGATATCTAACTAAAGTACTCATGAATGAGTAATCCCATATCAAATTTACTTTACTTATTTATCAAAAAGTTAGAGAAACGTATTGAACAGTGTAAACCATTTTTATGTTGAAGGAAAGGTACTAGAGCCAAGGCATATTAGACATTTTGTAGATGTTAATATTTTGTTAGATGTTTGAACACCTAGAAAACTTTGTAAGCTTAAATTTAAAGACATTTGTTTTTATCTCTTTATCCAATTTAAATTGAAACATTTAAATCACGTGAATTAAAGATCTTTGGATCCACTTTTTAAAATTTGTTTTTATGAGCGCTTTATTTTATGAGCACTCCTTATATATGTTAATTTATGTATCATATATATGATATACGGACATATGTATATATAGACATACAACACATAACAAAATTGTGCACACATAATAATAGTAAAGGCCTCGTAGCATTTCGCAGGTGAAATCTTTATTGCAATGTTTCAAGAAGTCCACAGTTGGTCAAAGATAGAACTGATCAGAAAAACATTAACCTAGGTCTGTATGCTCAAAATCATGAGGTCAAAAAACATAAAGTATCTCAGAAAAAAATAAGAGTCCTAGAAAAAATGACTTGCCAGTAATTAGAAAATACCATACAATTTACCTTTTTTTCCCTTAGATCTCAAATCAGTCTCCTACAAAGCTTGCAGGCTTCTTTCATTTGCATTTCAACATAAGTCATGGCTGAGGTCTGGAAGGAGCAGGAAAAAAACTGCTATTCTGAACAGACATCTCAGGACTAAGGCATTTTAACCATAATTTTCAGGTTCGGATGTTGAAAATTATGATACAAGTTTAAGATACAATTCACAAAATTTTATATCTTTACATCTTGTTTGGTCAACAGACACCATACTATGATTTACTATCCATGTCCAAATTAATGCACTGGTACACACAGTGACATTTTCCCAGGCTACCCAATTCAAAATTGGTGAAAAAAAAAGACTGTATGATTGGGAAGTTTCTTGCCAACTTGGAAGTAGAGTTCTTCAGTTATCCATTGTAAGTATTTAAGTTCTCTGGCATGAATTATCTGAAATCATAAACTAAACAATTACCTAAACCCGACTTTTAACTGCAAGATTGTGCAATGCTTCAAAAACCCATTCAGATACCAGATTGTTAAAATAAAACATCATCATTTCGACACACATTCAGCTAAGATCATTCCCAAAAAACAATTTATAATATCAACACATTATTGCACATGCCTAAAAGGGCCAGAAAGAAAGACACAATACAGACCAAAAGGAGGTCCAGACTATGGCTGTCAGAGAGAACCCTTTAAACCAGAGCAGATAAGAGAAAAATCTCATACACCAGTGGGACCATAGCTGTCCCCACAAGGGGACCAGATGTTTTCACAGAGGGGCAACCTGAAATGTAAAATAAAGTGTCTCCATGGTGATTTTACTGCATTTAGTGTCACCTTTTTCTTTTTCTCTTTTTTTAACAAGACAGAGGTGGCATAATCCTTACAGTGCAGGGAAGGAAGGAGGTAATTCCCTGAATCAACAGGGCTTTGGCAGCTGCTGGGAGTCCCTCAGTTTCTCCTTTTACATACAGGATTAGCTCCTCTGATTCAGTTCCACACCAAGCATGCTCTATCTCCTAACATTTCAGTAGATAGGTCTCACAAAGTTCCGGGGCGGAGGGGGGGTACAAGATTTGTAACTTAAAGTTTGGTTCCTGACCTTGAAGCCAATTAATACCAATTTAATAATGAGGACTGGGTTTTGAGAAAAAGAAAAAAGGAGGTTTATTGCTTGGCTAACAAAGGAGAAACACAGGGGACTCTGCCAAAGTTGTGACTCTCTTTATCTGGAGGGACAAGGGGTTTTAAAGGAGTTTCACTTGTTAACCTGGGAGATACTCTGTTCTTAGGTCCCCAGCAGGCATTTCCCTCTGCAATGGGTGTGCTCCAGGCAGCCAGCTAGGGGCTTCTATCATCCTGCTTCGCAAAGGGGGATAAAGTTCATTGCAGTTCCTTAAAACACAGTCCAAAGGGGTGTCAGGCTTACTCTCTTTATTTCTGATTTTCATGTCCAATATACTTAAGTTTTTACCACCAAAATCACACAACAAAACGAACAAAAACAAACAAACAAAAAAACAAAAAATAGAACACAGAACACAAATAAACAGAAACCCGGTGGCTAAACACAGAAACAGGGGAACAGTGCAACATCTTGCTAAAGCTCCAGGGTAGAAGCGCGTGCGTGCTCATGGCCACCTCTCTACAGTTCCAGAGGAATTCCCTACAGAACAGAACAGAGGACAGAATGATTCTCGTTACTGTTCTGCACAGAAGTATATGTGAGCCTCCCCGTGCCACATCTCTGTCATCAGAAGAGATCTCCCTTAACTGGATATCAGATGTTATAAAGGAGCCACTTACCTATGGAGGCCTCCTCCATCAGGTGCTTGCTAATAGTTTTAGTGCAGAGGTTCACTGTAGTGCTCCCTGGACTAAAGGCTCTTTTCCAAATATAAAGAAGATGGACCAAATCAGGCCTTCGTGGAGAGCGGTTCCTTGGTGCCTATGGTTGATATACCATTCTAATTTGTGAAAGTGCCACAGAAAATAGGGTAAGCCTCCTTCTCATGGTACGCTTGAAAGCAACTGTTTGGATAAAGTGGTTGCCAAGGCAGAGACCTAATTCAGTTCCTGAAGGATGAGACCTCACCTCAATCCCTTGGTAATGGAACTCTCTGAACTTGGGATCCATGAAGCCAGGCACACAGAGTCAGTCTCAGTCCCAGTCCCAGTGTCTCACTTGCTTCAATTTAGCAAGGACAGAGTCAGTCTTTCTTGGTACCTACTGATGTGAGGATGGCCAAATGCCAGGAGTTCTCTGAAGAGGGGCCTTTCCTGAAAAAGCAGGTAGTGGCTCACAGCTGGCTCCTGAACACTTCACAAAGTTGGACAAGGAGACCAGATCTGAGACAGGACACGCCATATTGGGGGAACATAGTATGGCCCAGCAGTCAGAGGATACTCTGGAGAGTGAGAGACCTACTTGGGGAAGGAGGTGCCTTTGTGGGTGTAGATGTGTGTTTGTGGTTTTGTCTCATGTTCTGAGAATAGGCAGGGAAGTCGGTTTGTTTGGTTTGGAGTGAACTGTTTCTAGTAAGTTGTTTCACAAGGCGAGTGTTTCTATGTCTGTGTATCCCACAGTGTCCGTCCTTGTAGACATTAGAAAAGAGAATGCATCAATGGATGTTTCCTGTCAAGTAGAAAGCTTCCCAGCATTCATCCTGCCCAATTTATGAATGCACTAGGGCTTGCCTTATCGATGGGCAACACCTGCTATTTTCCTAAGTTCCTGTTTTCTTCCTGAAATCTAGCCACTCTCCAGAATAGGTTCATGCATTTGCATCCAGGATATGTACCACCTCCAACCACTGTGACATGGACATGTACTGGATAGCTGAAGAGAATGGCAAGCATCTCAGAAAAGTCAGATATCAGTGTGACCCGGAAAGTCTCAGTAGAGAAACCCTGCAAAGGGCCTTTTGATTACCTATTGTTCTGTTGCCCTGAATGTCAGGAAGTTCTTTGCCTCAGGCCACGCTTTTGTGAAGCCTGAAGAAAACAGTTTTCAAATGGAAATGAATGGGCATCACCTGTGGCTCTTTGCTTAATTGCTTTGGAAAGGGATGTGTCTGAATCAGCCTCTTGGCCCTGTGTGAGCCTGTGGCTTAGATTATCAGCACCTGATGGGTCTAAAGAAAGATCCCATGTGTGGATCCATAATCAAAATGGCCAAAAAATCAGTCATTGTTGATGAAGTCTCTCGCATTCCTCTGTAAGGTTCCTGACCTCCATCAAGTGAGAAAAGGGATCCATTGGGTCAATTGAGTTCTTCAAAGCCCTGCAGATGCTAGCCCATAGGTTCTTGGGTTTTCTTATGAATCCAATTCAAATAAAGACTCTAAACCCCACAGACAGTAGGCCTCAAATTGAAGAACAGAGCTGTATTAATGGCAGGC
Organism: Callospermophilus lateralis; assembly: GCF_048772815.1. Lineage (NCBI taxonomy): Eukaryota > Metazoa > Chordata > Mammalia > Rodentia > Sciuridae > Callospermophilus > Callospermophilus lateralis. The sequence goes on from NW_027514480.1 coordinate 797,267, forward strand.
ATATTTGATCACTCCTGTTTCACAGGAAGGGTGTCCAGGCCACTCTGACTTTTGGCAAATGAGGGGAAAGGGAGATTATTTGGGACACTGTCTTGTGCTGCGCCTCTCATGGAATCCTCCTGCCAGAAGTTATGATGAGTGTCTATTTGGAAGAAGATGAGTGCCATTTCGGAGTGTTTTGGTTTTAATTGTGGGCATTTGTGTGGCGGTTGGTAGAGATAATTGGGTCCACCTTGTCTTGAATTTTGGTGTGATTCCCCTTAGAGACTGTGTTTTGGAACTGACCTCTGAGAAGGTACAAGGTCCTGTGTCATTGTATATCCATAATTCTAGGACATCTCCACGGAATGTAATTCAAAGCTAAGTATACCAATCAAGGACCAAATGAACTTCTGGGCTTCAAATCTTACCTAGATTTCTGTTTTCATACTTATATTGAAAGGTTAATAAAATAGGTACTTGTCACGTCCTGTTTTTCTGTATGCTTAATAAAACACTGTTGAAATCTTGAGAACTGTTTGCTCTTCTTGTTCCCAGAATGTGCTGCCCCCAACTGCCAAACTGCAGAATGTACTCCATCAACCATTTGCACGCAAACCGCCCACTCGCCCTTAACCATCAATAAACTTCCCTCCCTGCCCTCTCCAAGGAAAATATATAAGCACTTCTTAAGCTGTTCTCAGGGCTCTCTGCTCTATTCAACTGATCTCTGAGCCCTTGCATGCCGGACTCCCAATAAACCCTTTGAGGTTGCATTAGACAGTCTCTTGGTGGTCTCTTCCAGCGACGCTCACCCGACCTTTACTTCTGGTGGCCCCAGCGAGATCCGGCAGCTGCAGATGAAAGACCCCCAATGGTCTCCTCTGGGGGTAAATAAGGCCCCTCTTTCTGGTTTCAGGATTCACGTTAGGGTTTGACAAAATGGCTATTGGTAAAGAGCGTGAGCTCTCTCCCACGGTGGCTGACACACATGTCACAGAGCCACAGGCCATGTTCCTGTGGGATGGACTCGGGAAATCGAAGAACCATAGTCTCCTCGACTCAGTGATATTTTCTTTCAGATTTGGAATTGGCAGCCCATCAGGATTTGCCCGCTACTCAGTCCTGGTCTCAGTATTGGACGTCCATTGTCTGTCTTTATTGTCTTGTCTTGTCTGTGTCGTGTGTCTTTGCTTTCACTGTCTGTGTATATTTCATTATGGGACAGAGCACTTCAATGCCTCTGTCCCTGACCCTTAATCACTGGACCAAAGTCTGCTTAAGGGCTCAGATTCTTTCTTTTTCATTAAAACACAAGACCTGGCAGATTCTGTGTCTCAGAATAACCCACCTTTGTAGTCGGATGGCCCCTAGAAAGATGTTTCTACTTCGCACTAATTTGAAAAGTCTGAGATATTGTCTTTCAGCCGGGGCCACATAGCCATCCAGATCAATAGCCATATATCTTAACTTGTCAGGACCTCTGCAAATCTCCTCCTCCATGGGTGAAGCCTTTCCTTGTCCCTGCACCCACTCCTACTCCTTCCCCTACGATTATATCTCTCAAACTCTCTGCTCCTCAACCTCCACCCTCTGTTCTCCCTGAGTCTCAAGACTCTACTCGTCCTTATCCTCTGCCCTTGTCCCCCAACCCCCAAAACCCTGTAAGTAATTCCCCTGCTGCTTACTCAGCCTCTCCACCATTCGAGGAAGCCAGGATGGCCCAGCACCCTCCAGATGACTGTCGAATGGCACACACAGCCCCTCCTTCCCTAGAGGAAGCTGGCCCGGCTAAAAAAACTCAGAGAACTCGCCAGCGTTTTCACACCTGCCTACTTGGGATGACTGCCAACAACTCCTAGGGACTCTCTTCACGACAGAGGAATGAGAGGAAAAACCTCCTGGAAGCTAGAAAAAAATATCCTCGGACTTGATGGGCGACCAACACAACTTCCCAACATAATCAAAGCCGGCTTCCCCTTAAACCAACCCAACTGAGACCCCAACACCTTTGAAGATAGGGAGCATATGTCCAATTATTGCCAGGCTCTAATAGCGGGTATCCAAGGGGCCGCTAGGTGACCAACTAATTTGGCCATGGTAAGAGAAATTATTAAAAGGCCTGATGAATCTACCTCTATGTTTCTAGAGAGAATTATGGAGGCATATAAGAGATATACTCCTTTCGATCCTCAGGCAGCAGATCAAAAGGCATCTGTCATGATGGCCTTAATTGGGGAAGCTGCCATGGATATTAAAAAAAAAAAAAAAGTTAAAAGAGAGATTTAGTCAGAGAAGCCAAAAAAATATACTATAAAAGAGAAACAGGGAAAAAGAAAGGGAGCAAAGGGATGATGAGAGAAGCAAAAGAAAGACTAAGGCATTGACTTAGATCCTGGTCACAACAAGAAAGAGGCCAGAAATTAAGACATAAGGTGACAGGAAGGGATACCTGGGCCCGTGCCAGAGGCCACCCCTGGCCTCAGATCAATGTGCCTACCGTAAAAAAAAAGGACACTGGGCCAAAGAGTGCCCTATAAAGAGACAGACACGCCAGCCAGCCATTCTGACTCTGGAGGATGACTAAGAAAGTTGGGGCTCAGATTCCTTCCCCTAGCTCAGGGTAACTTTTGAAGAGTAGGGGACCCCAGTAAACTTTGAAATGAATACAGGAGCAGTATACTCAGCCCTTAGAGCCCCATTGGGCCGTCTATCAAATAAAAGGTCTGTAGTTCAAAGGGCTAATGGCAGTAAATATCGGGCTTAGACTACTAAGAGGACCATGGACCTGGGGAAAGGAAAAATCCATCACTCCTTCCTAGTAATCCCAGAATGCCCGCACCCATTGATGGGCAGAGATCTGCTCACCAAGCTCTGGGCCAAAATAACTTTTAACCCTGAAAGCCCCCAAAAGAAATTTCTAAATCCTTCAGTAAAAACTCCTATAGTCACGGCTGTAACTATATTAGTAGGAGATAAACATCCACTCTTCACACCCCCCAAGACTGATCAAACAGGCAAGCTACCGCAGAAATGGATAACAGATAACCCAGATGCCTGGGCAAAAACTGCTGTGTTAGGCCTGGCCGTGAAACAACCTCCAATAACAGTGGAGTTAAAAACCTCAGCCTCCCCAATCAATGTCAAATAATATCTTCTAAGCATAAAAAGCTAAAGATGGGATAAGGCCCTATATTCAGAAATATCTGGCCTTAGGGGTCCTAAGGCCCTGTCAATTGGCCTGGAAAACTCCCCTGTTATTAGAAGAAAAAGCCAGGAACCGGGGACTATCAACCTGTTAAAGACCAAAGAGAGATCAAAAACAGAGTGCAGGACATTCACCCCACAGTACCTAATCTGTTCCAACTGCTTAGCACTCTGAACACTGAGCAGAAATGGTATACTGTTCTGGACTTAAAACAAGCTTTCTTTTGCTTGGCTCTGCATAAAGATAGTCAGTTGCTGTTTGCTTTTGGGTGGGTAGACCCAGAAACCGGAAAGTATAGTCAACTAACTTGGACTAGACTCCCAGAGGGGTTCAAAAACTCCCCCACTCTCTTTGATGAAGCCCTCCACAGAGATCTCAACAATTTCAGAACTACACACCCCGAAGTCACCCAGCTTCAATACGTGGATCACCTGCTACTGGCATCCAACACCAAGGAAAACTGAACTGGGACCCAAGCACTATTATCGGAGCTTGCTCAACTCGGGTATAGAGCTTCTGCCAAAATTGCCCAATTTGCCAGCAAGAAGTAATCTTCCATGACTATTTCCTCAGGGGTGGTAAACGATGGCTCACTGAGCCCAGAAAACAAACCGTTGAGCAGATACCAACCCCATCTTACAGCAGACAACTAAGAGAGTTTCTTGGGATTGCTGGGTTTTGCAGGTTATGGATAAATGGGTTCGCGTCCTTAGCTGCTCCTTTATACCCGCTGTTAAAGGGAGATGCCCAATTCCAATGGACCCCTGAGTAACAGGAAGTTTTAGATAACATCTAAGGACACTGACACTGAACGCCTCAACTTTACTGAGCTCAGCCTGCAATTACAGAAAGCCCTACACTAAGTTAAAAATGTACGTCAACTCAATCACCTTGGTTCAAAGAAACTGCAGGCACTCCTGTAGGATTAAGAACAGAGTTTTCCACTAACCAACACACAGCGAAAGAAAAAAACTGAACCGGTAACAAAAGCCTGTTGGGTCAGTCAATTGTTTAATGCTTACCCTTCCAAGTTTCTTAGAGGAAAGCACCTATGAGGAACCAGACCAGGAAAATTCTGGGAAGTGGACATTACTGAATTTAAGCCAGCAAGGTATGGACTTAAATATCTCCTAGTCTTTGTCGATACATTTTCAGGATGGATTGAAGCCTTACACACACACACACACACACACACACAGGAAAAAAAAAAAAAACAATGGCCCAAATGGTTCTCAAGAAGATCCTTGAAGATATTTTTCCAAGATATGGTCTGTTTAAGGTAATAGGGTCTGATAATGGACTTGTGTTCATGGCCCAGGTAAGTCACGTGTGGATTAATTGTAAGTTACATTATGCTTATATACCCCAGAGCTCAGGAGAGGTAGAAAAAATAAATAGAACCATTAAAGAGACCTTAACAAAATTAAGCTTAGAGACTGGCATAAAAGATTGGACTATGCTCCTGCCTTATGCACTGTTTCATGCGAGAAATACTCCCTCAGTTTCTCTGTGTAACCTCACCCCCTATGAAATTCTCTATGATGCCCATCATCCAGTAAGGGACCTAATCCCCAACTCTAAGGCCTAACAATCCCTTCCACACCCCTTGCTTGACAGACTTAAAGCCATTGAAAGAACTCAGTGATAACTGTGGAAACAGCTGGCCACTGCCTACCAACCTGGGGACGAGGGGATTCCACATCAATATCAAGTAAGAGACTTCGTCTACATAAGACAACATCAGGTGTCATTCCTAGAACCCCGCTGGAAAGGAACATACCAGGTGCTACTTATAACACCTACAGCGGTAAAAGTAGACAGAATCACTTTTTGGATCCATGCCTCTCATCTAAAGCCTTCGCTGTGTCCAGACTCTGGTTGGAAACTGGAAAAGACTGGTAACCATTTCAAATTTCGTATTCGCTATGTGGACAAGACTGTAGACTCTCAACTTGGCCACCAGTACTCCTAACCCTCATCAGCCTGTTCAGCAGTGAAGGCTGATCTCAAATCCTACTAGACAAGAAGTATGGTATATCTCGCATACAGCCCCCTTAGGGACCTGGTGGCTATCTCTCCACCCAGACATTTTTCAGCTTGGTATACGTCTTTCCTATTGAGATAACCCTGATGAAGAGGATCCCACTAAAGTTTCATTAAATCCCTTCCGTTCCATAGATAATTGAAACAAACATTATGGATGCACAGAAACGCGAGCCAGATTCAGGTTGGCTAGCCTAGATTATGATGTATGCCCGGCGGACTATCAAAGCCACAAACAGCCATGGCTGTGTGGGGGAAAAGCCAACTTCTTGTGTAACTCATGGGGATGTGAGCATACCGGGGCTGCCTGGTGGAACCCAAACTCCTCATCACATTCAGTACACAGCATTGGCCATATTACCAATTAGACAACCAAAAGCTATGGCCCCCAGAGGGTTCTCTAGATCCTCAAATTCTGCGTGACATTTTTAACTTCGGCAAGTGCTCAAAAGGGGAAAATTCCCCTATGTGGAATCCTTTTCCCTCCTTCACTCACATCCTGTACTATGCTTCTCCAATAGTTCCTCACCCTCAGTCTTCTGCTCTAGATTCTCTGCTGTCACTCCCACCTAAGCAACGTGATTTCTCACCTCCAATTACTAGATCAAAAACCCAAACCTCTGCCAGTTCTCAGACCATTGCCCCCTTGCTGAGGTAGCAGGTACCGAGGTACCCCTCCACTCACTCACTCCTCTCTTTTTCTGTCTGTGCGTGCACTAGGTCCCACCAAGTCCTCTAAGAAGCTAAACCAAAGCTCAAACCAGCTGAGAAGAGCCCTCAGACCCCTATCCAAGATGTAATAAAAATGGCCTTTAAAGTTGCTTTGTCATCACTGAAAACAGGTTTCTAAAAATTTAAAGTCCCTCAGGGGTTTTTGGAATACTCACTCCCATCTTCACCTCTGCTCTACCTGTTCTACTGCTCAAGTTTTGTTCTAGGAAAATCCCAAACCCCTTTTCCATTATTCTTTTACATCTCATCTTCCTCATTCTCAGATCCACGGAGCTGCTCTCAGCCTCGCCTTCCCAGTCTTCCCTCTCTGTACCAGGTCCATAGATATGTCTTAAATAACCTTCTCCAGAAGTCTTCACCGAGGCTTACATTAGGTCTTTCAGCAAAAGAGTCCCTCTGAAAGAGTTCAATGTAGATAAACTTCCACTTTTCATGTTGCCCTGTTCTACTTGGCAACTGGATGGAAAAATCACCACCCCTAAGCTTGACACCGCCTTACTAGGTTTTCACAAAATATGTGAACAAAGCCTCTGGCCTTGAGCTGGGGCTTCACAGAGATGACTACATTTCTAAGATAAAAAAGTTACCAACTGGGCTTCATGGTGACAGCTGGCAGGGAGAAAAAAAAGAGACAAAAAAGCTCTCCCTTTCCAAGGTGTCCTTGAAAAGTTAACTTGCCCAGAACAGAGGAACAAAAACAGAAACAAAACCTGATTTTTGTGAATTTCTACAGACTGTGAACTTCTGATCCACTTCCCTTACATATTGGGTACAAATTCTAAAACTACCAAAACTTGGGGTTCAGGGGATTAATTGATTACAACAGAAGCAATGCCCTCTAAATCCGGATGCAACCAAATAAGGCTGTTTTCCTGTGTTTGGTGCTATCTTAGGTCCCTTTCCTTGTCCATCCCTACAACAGTATAATTCTATACACTTTAACATTATTTATGTTTTCATAAAATGGTCAATATATGTGATTAATTATGTAATGATGCAGATGTTTTCCAGAGTTCTCTATCATGACGTAGGTTCATTTAAAGATCAAATAGGGGGGCATACAACCCGGTTCCAGCGGGAACCTGTATCCCTCACTTTAGCCATCCTATTAGAAATAATAGTTGCTTAAGGGGTGGGCTAGTCCATGAGACACAACAAAGACACAATAGAAGCAGAAATAGGCCAAACCTTAAAGACATTAAAAACCGACATCACAGCTTTACAGGAATTTTAACCTCTCTCTTTCTGAAGTTGTTTTACAAAGCAGGCGAGTGTTGGACCTCCTCTTCATGAGAGAAAGGTGCCTTTTTGCTTGCATTGAGGGAAGAATGTTGTTTTTGTGCCGACAATACTGGAGTTGTAAAAGAATCTATGAATAAATTAAGAAAACGACTTGAAGAGCGTCAAAGAGAGAGGCCCCAAAAGGGAGGTTTGAGTCTTGGTTCACATAGTGACCTGATTAACTGCGCTTTTATCTGCCATGGCCGGTCCATAAAAATTCCTCATATTATTGCTAACTGTAGGACCCTGTTTGCTCAACCGTGTAGTTTTCTTTCTAAACCAAATCGAACCTGTTATTAATCCTAACCATACACTGTTCTCTCAATCTAATTTTACAGAAGAGCAGGGACAGAATTGGTATTAAAATACAGGAAAATAGAGGATCTTCCACCTGCTGAAAACCTCAAAGGTCCACGTAGAAATGATCCCTGGAGAAGATGTAGGCAAGTATGAAGGACCTGAGAGAGCAAATTCTTCCATGGCAAACAACCTGCTCAGGATGAAGGGATGTGTCTGAATCAGCCACTCTCTTCTTAATGTAGAGAAGATGGACCAAAGCAGGCATGTGTTGAGAGCTGCTCCTGCATGCCTATGGTTGACATACCTCTCTGACCTGTGAAAGTGTCACAGGAAGTAGGGGCAGCCTCCCTCTCATGGGAACCTTGGAAGCAACTGTTAGGACAAAGTTGTTGCCAAGGCAGTGACCTCATTCAGTTCCAAAATTAAGTGACTTCACCTAACTTCCTTGGTGATGGAACTCTCTGAACTTGGAATCCAGGAAGCCAGGCACCCAGAGCCAGTCCCAGTCCCAGTCCCAGTGGTCAAACTTATTTTGATTTACCAAGGACAGACTCAGTCTTTCTTGGGACCTACTGATGTAAGGATGGCCAAATGCAAGGAAAGCTATGAAGAGGGGCCTTTCCTGAGAAAGCACGCAGTGGCTCACCGCTGGCTCCTGACAACTTCACAGAGTTGGCCAAAAGACCAGATTTAAAACAGAACAGGCTATTTCCAGGGAACATAATAAGGCCCACCAGACAGAGGACACTCCGGATAGTCACAGACCTACTTGGGGGAAGGAGGTGCCTTTGTGGTGTGGGTGTGGGTTTGTGGTTTTGTCTCATGTTCTGAGAATAGGTATGAAAGGCGGTTTGTTTTGTTTGGAGTGAACTGTTTCTAGTAAGTCGTTTGACAAGGCGAGAATTTCTATGTCTGTGTATCCCACTGTGTCCGTGGTTGTAGACATTAGAAAACAGAATGCATCAATTAATATGTCCTGTCTAGTAGAAAGCTTCACAGCATTCATCCTGCCCTATTTATGAATGGACTGCAGCTTGCCTTATTGATGTGCAACACCTGCTATCTTCCTTAGTTTCTGTTTTATTCCTGAATTCTGGCCACTCTCCAGAATAGGTTCATGGTTTTCTGTTTAAGATATGTACAACCTCGAAGCTCTGTGACATGACCATGTCCTGTATAGCTGAAGGGAATGGTGAGCATCTCAGAAAACTCAGATATCAGTGTGACCAGGAAAGTCTTAGTGGAGAAACCCTGCTTGGGGCCTTTTGTTTACCTACTCTTCTGTTGCCCTGAATGTCAGGAAGGTCTTTTCCTCAGTCCACCACTTTGTGAAGCCTGAAGAAAACAGTTTTCAAATGGAAATGAATGGGCATTACCTGTGGCTCTTTGCTTAATTGCTTTGGAAAGGATGTGTCTGAATCAGCTTATTTACCCTGTGTGAGGCTGTGGCTTAGATTCTCAGGTCCTGATGGATCTAAAGAAAGATCCCATGTGTACATCCAAAACCAAAATGGCCAAAAGAGCAGTCCTTGTGGATGAAGTCTCTCGCCTTCCTCTGTAACTTTCCTGACCTCCATCAAGTCAGATTAGGGATCCTTTGGGTCAAATGAGTTCTTCAAAGCCTTGCAGAGTCTAGCCCATAGTTGCTTGGGTTTTCTCAAGACTCCAATTCACATAAAGAATCCAAACCCCACAGTCATTTGGCCTCAAATTGAAGAAGCGGAGCAGTATTAACGGGAGGCCTATTTAATCTCTTCTGGTTCACAAGAAGGGTGTCCAGGCCACCCTGAATTTAGGCAAATTAGGTGCAAAAGAGCTTATTTTGGACACGGTCTTGGGCTATGCCCCTCATGGAAAACTCCAGCCATAGTGGAGTTTATTGTGAGTGTCTATATGGAAGAAGATGGGCGCCACGTTGGAGTGTTTTGGTTTAAATTGTGGTCATTTGGGTGGCGGTTGGAAGAGATGACTTGGTCCACATGTTCTTGAACTCTGGTGTGATTCCCTTAGAGTCTGAGTTCTTCAACTGAGCTCAGAGAAGTATTGCCATGAATAGTGTTGAGATTTTTGGAAGCCAGGCATGAGCATCGCCCTTGGAATCTGAGTTCTAGGCCCAGGGTGGCTTTCCACAGAGCACTGAGCCTCTCAGCCAGGATACCACAAATTTTATTCTGAAAAACTTGACACCCATAGTTGAGAGTCAAAACTCATATGGACCTCACATTGTAGACCTAAATGGGCATAGCATCATATGATCTTCTGGCCACTCTTTGGCAAGCCTTACCTGTGAGTGTTCTCCAGAGATTTCATTGAAATGAGCTTCCTAAACATTTAATGGTTCCTGAAAAAATTGAAACTCACAGTGCCTCCAACTTCATCCTTAAAAAATGGCTAGATAAATACCATGAAATTTTTGAATTTCCCATCCCCAGGTGGCACTGGAAAACCTTTTGATGTCCTGTTGCTGATCATGAATATACCAGACAGTGCCTTGATTGACTGGGTTTCATGTAAATGGTGTAGAACAGAGATGCCAGTAAGTTGGACTTTGTTGAGTAGTATGTTAGAGCAGTGGTGGGCAGGTATGTGATAAACATCTGTGGTGGGGCCATGTGAATCTTCCATTGGCTTCCAAATGGCTTGTGACTGACATGGTGCAGCCAGCAGAACCTTCCATGTAAAGGCAAGTTGTTATATGGAGAGGTTTCAGGACATTGTTCAGAATCAGGTTGCTATGGTCAAGGGGGCAAGATATGTGGGATAGGATCCTGGTTCTTGTATCCTCCTGCAAAACCTGACCCACCATACATGACAGAACTTCCTCTTGCATTGTGACCCAGTTGAACTCCTTGTATTTTGTGAAGCAAATACCAAACTCTCAGTGCAGCAGGAAGAAACACCACGAAAATGGAAGATGACCATATGCCTTCAGAGTGCACACCGGCACACATTTAGCCCCCAGTGGCCACAGTTTATCTAAAAAGAGAATTCAGCACTGCTGCCTCATGTACATTGGGAAATAAGAAACCATGTCCTCCAGGTCTCATAGATGCAGACCAAGCTTTTATGGTCTCCCTAGAAAGGAAGCTAAAGCTCTTGACAACAACATATTTTTCAAGTGCCCAACCTCACAGGCAGTTTCTCAAGAAGTCTCTAGGCCAGCAGACCTCCATGTTTGTGGAGTTTTTACCCTGTCCCATACTTTTGGAAACTACTCTACCACTTCCAAGGTTGTGAGCTCCTGAGCATATTGCATTCCACAAATTTATTCACAGATTTTCTAAATCTTCTCCTCTAATTGTGTCTTACTTGGGGTGAAGGGATTGTCAAGGCATTGTTCTGGTTGAGAGTGGGAATAATTTTGTGTAGCACATATTTACATACACATTGGATTCATTGTTCAATTTTCCATTCGAAATACTGAATCCTTGACACTAACCCATACCCTACTAGACTCTGACTATTAATTCTAATATGATGGAGAAAAATAACCGAAACAGAATAGAAATACTAGCACTTCAGAAGAGGCATGGTGTATAGTTGGTCTTGCCTTTTGTATGATATAGGGTAGGAGTTATAAATCTTGTCAATTTTTTGTTGAAATAGTTCTGCATGTGTTTTTAAAGTTAACACATCTGTGAATTCCTGTCTCCATTTTTCTGTAGCCTATTCAGCACATGTATTTTTATACGCACATATAGAATCCTACCTGGTATCACACGTATATTCTTGAGAGGTGGCTAACTTGGCAGATACAAAGTGTGAGAAGAGATCACTCCTCATTAATACTTTTGGAACTGAAAATTCAGACTATGAGTGAGCTTCTTAGTTCAAGAACATTATACATAAATCCATGTTCAGTAAAATTAATATTTTTGGATCTGTGGATGATATATATTTCACAATGAATTTTAATTGGCATATATATAGCTACTTTTCAATGTCTCTGTGTGTGTTTTGTGTGTGTGTGTGTGTGTGTGTGTGTGTATACATATATATATATATATATATATATATATATATATATATATATATACTCTCTAGATTTTTCAAAATATAAAATATATGTGTCCTATTATACACTCCCTAAATTCATTCTTGTTCATGTATGTGGTTTTATATTAAACTTTTCATAAGATTATTTTAAAAATATTCATCCACCTGAAATACATATTTGTTTTCTAGTACTAAAAAGTTACTTCAGTGAATGGTGCAAACAAATCCTTTTATTTTTACAGTAGCTGACCCACTTTAACATCAATGCAAGTAGATTCCTATGGGACATGATGTGTATTTTGACGTTCATTTTTATTAAACACTGGTACATTACTATTTCTGCAGTTTTTGTACATCATAGAATATACATTTCATCCACAAGTTCACAAATTTAAAGAAATTTGTAACACATTCAATCACTTCCTGCTTCAGAACATATGTATTCCTCCTTGTTTTTGACTGGTCATTTCATGAGACTTCTTTCCAAACACATTATTTTCGATTTCCATAATCAATTTTGAAGCAAAATTCACACACTCTTTATGATAAACCACAACCGTAATATTACCATTAGATGTATTACTGGTTGGAATGAATGTATATATATCAATATATGATTCCTGTGTATTTTCAGATATCAATTCAATCCATTATTTAAAGTTGGAACAAGTTATATTATTTATTCGCAGTATGGTCTATTCATGCATTATCTCTATATTCATACATACATGGTACACCTATATGTACCTCCAATACTAATTTATACCCCTTCAAAATATTGCTCCAAGAAATGGTGCAAGAAAGACTCATGTCACCTGATCTACATATACGTTTTATCACAGTAATATTCTGGCCACAAAATGCAAAGTCACACTTACGATTGTACCAAAGCCTAAATGGAATGTGAGTATGGGTTATGAAAATCACCAATGTCCACGTTGCCTAATGCTCTCAAATGTCAATCCTATTGGTGACTACATATTTGTTACTTCCTAAGATTATATATTCAATCTCAAGCCTGTTGAAAGTGTCTATTGCTATCACTCACTTTATACTTTGCCTGATTTCCTAATGTCGCTATTGATATCTGCTTTCCTACATATTTTCCCCATTTCATCACTGTGACTGACTCTTCACATGTGCTGACATTTACATTTTCTGTCTACCTGAAAACCTATTGCTAAAGAACTATTTGTCCAAATGCTATACTCACACTTTTTTCTAATCCTATCAACTATCTTCCTAATCCTACCGACTCTTTCTCTTTGAATGGTTGTTCTCCTCAACATTCAATCATCCAAGGTATCAGGTCCTATGCCATTGTGTATAGATTTATCTGAGACATCTGTGCAGAACATAATTAAATGCTAAGTATCCCAATCAAGGACCTAATGCCCTTCTGGGCTTCAAATGTTACCGAGATTTCTGTTTTCATTCATATATTTCACCTATATAATCTTATATATATCGCAGGTTCCCAATACCATTATTCATCCAGCAGAATGATCCTAACCCAAATCAAACATGTTATTAACCGTAACCATACACTGTTCCCTCAATCTAACTTTACAGAATAGCAGGGACAGAGTTGGTCTTACAATACAGGAATGTAGGAGATCTTCAACCTGCAGAGAACCTCAAAGGTCCATGCAGAAATGATCCCTAAAGAAGATATAGGCAGCTATGAAGGACCTGAGAGTGCGAAAGTCATCTTTCATGACAAAAAAAAAACAGGTCAGGATGAAGGGATGTGTCTGAAGCAGTCTCTCTCTTCTTAATGTAGAGAAGATAGACCAAACCAGGCTTGTGTGGAGAGCTGTTCCCGGGTGCCTGTGGTTGATATTCCATTCTAGCTTGTGAAACTGTCATAGGAAGTTGGGGCAGGATCCATCTCAGGGACCCTTGGAAGCAACTGTTAAGACAAAGTGGTTGCCAAGGCAGTGACCTCATTCAGTTCTAGATGAAGTGACCTATGTCACTTTCTTGTTGATAGAACACTCTGAACTTGGGATCCAGGAAGCCAGGCACCCTGAGGCAGTCCCAGTCCAAGTCCCAGTGGTCTCAAATGTTTGGATTTAAGAAGGACAGAGTCAGTCTTTCTTGGCAACTAAATTGAAGATGGACAAATGCCAGGAAAGCTCTGAAGAGGGGCTTTACCTGAGAAAACAGGCAGTGGCTCACCGCTGGCTCCTGATAACATCACAGTTTTGGCCAAGGAGACCAGATCTGACATAGCACAGCCCGTCTCGGGGGAACATAGTATGGCCCACCAGTCAGAGGACGCTCTGGATAGTCACAGACCTATTTGGGGAAAGAAGGTGCCTTTGTGGGTGTGTGTGTGTGTGTGTTTTTGATTTTGTCTCATGTTTTGAGAATATGTAGGAAAGTCGGTTTGTTTGGTTTGGAGTGGACTGTTTCTAGTAAGTCCTTTGAGAAGGCGAGTGTTTCTATGTCTGCATATCCCACTGTGTCCGTGGTTGTAGACAATAGAAAAGAGAATGCATAAATAGATGTGTCCTGTCTAGTAGAAATCTTCGCAGAATTCATCCTGTCCAATTTATGAATGGACTGCAGGTTACCATATGGATGGGCAACACCTACTACCTTCCTACATTCGTGATTTCTTCCTGAATTCTGGCCACTCTCCCATAGGCTCATGGTTTTGTGTTCAAGATATGTATCTCCTCCACAATCTGGGACATGGCCATGTACTGGATAGCTGAAGAGAATGGTGAATATCTCAGAAAACTCAGATATCAGTGTGACCAGGAAAGTCTCAGTGGAGAAAATCTGCTTTGGGATTTTGCTTACCTATTGTTCTGTTGCCCTGAATGTAAGGAAGGTCTTTGCCTAAGGCCCCACATTTCCAATGCCTGAAAAAAACAGTTTTCAAATGGAAATAAATGGGCATCACCTGTGGCTCCTGGCTTAATTGCTTTGCAAAGGGATATGTCTGAATCAGCCTCTCAGTGCAGTTTGAGATTATCGCTTAGATTCTCAGCACCTGATGGACCTAAAGAAAGATCCCATGTGTGCATCCAAATCCAAAATGGCCAAAAGAGAAGTCATTGTGATGAAGTCTCTTGCCTTCCTCTGTAAGGTTCCTGATCTCCATCAAGTGATAACAGGGATCTTTGGGTCAACTGAGTTCTTCAAGCCCTGCAGAGGCTAGCCCATAGGTGCTTGGGTTTTCTTATGACTGCAAATCACATAAAGAAACTATACCCGACAGTCAGTATGCCTCAAATTGGAAAAGCGGAACAGTATTAATGGCATGCCTCTTTGATCAGTCCTGGTTCACAGGAACGTTGTCCAGGAAACACTGACTTTAGACAAATGAAGGGCAAGGGAGCTTATTTTGACATTGTCTTGGGCTGTGTGCCTCATAAAAACTTCCAGCCAAGGTTATGATGAGTGACTACATGGAAGAAAATGAGGGCCATGTGGGAGTGTTTTGGTTTTAATTCTGGTCATTGGTGTGGCGGTTGGAAGAGATGACTGGGTCAACTGGTCTTGAACTCTGGTGTGTTTCCACGTAGAGACTGAGTTTTGAAACTGATCTCAGAGAAGTATTGCCTTGAATTGTGTTGGGATTTTAGGAGGCCACGCATGAGAGTCGCCCTTGGAACCTGAGATCTAGGACCAGGGTGGCTTTCCACAAAGAACTGGGAATCTCAGCCTGGATATCACATGATTTTATTCTGAAAGACTTGGCACCCATAGTTGAGAGTCAAAAGACATAGGACCTCACATTGTAGACCTCAATGGTCCTGGCTTCAAGTGACCTTTGTCCACTCTTTGGAAAGCCTTGCCTGTGAGAGTTCTCTAGAATTTTTTTGAAATGAACTTTCTCAGTATTTAATGGTTCCTGAATAATTGAAATCCACAGTGCATCCAACGTCGTCCTTGAAAAATGGCTAGATAAATAACACGAAATTTTTGAAATTTCCATGACCAGGTGGAACTGTAGAAACTTTCGATGTCCTGTTGCTTACCATGAGTGTACCAGACAGTGCCTTGATTGACAGGGTTTCATGAAATTTGTTTAGAAAAGAGAAGCCAGTATTTTGGAGCCTGCTGAGTAGTCGGCCTAGAGCAGTGGTGGAGAGGTGTGTGATAAAACATCATGGTGGGGCCATTTGTATCTGCCATTGGCTTCCAAATGGCTTGTAACTGACAGAGTGCAGACATCAGACCCTTATATGTAAAAGCATCTTGTTATATGGCGTAGTTTCAGGGCAATGTTCAGAATCAGGTTGCTATGGACAAGCGGGCAATCTTTGAGAGATAGAAGCCTGGTTGGTGAATTTTCTTGCAGGCCCTGACCCACCACACGTGACAGAACTACTTCAAGCACTGTTTCCCAGTTGAACTCCTTGTATTTCGTGAAGCATGAACCAAACTCCAAGTGCAGCAGCAAGAAACACCACGAAAAGTGGAGGATGACCAAATGGTTTCACAGTCCACACGGGGAGACAATAAGCCCCCAGTGACCACAGTTTACCTACAAAGAGAGAATTCAGCACTGCTGCCTCGTGTTCATTGGAAAATGAGAAATGTTGTCCTCCAGGTCTCATAGATGCAGACACAGCTTTGAGGGTCTCACTACAAAGGAAGCTTAACTCCTGACAACAACCTATATTTCAGTGCCCAATTTCACTGGCAGTTTCTCAAGAAGTTTTAGGCAAGCAGAGCTTCATGTTTGTGGAGTGTGTACCCTGTCCTTACTTTTGGAAACTTCTATTCCACCTCCAAGTTTGTGCACTCCTGAGCATTTTCTATTCCAGAAATGTAATCACAGATTTTGTAACTCTTCTACTCTAATTGTGTCTCCCTTGGGGTGAAATTAATGACAAGGCATTGTTCTGGATGAGAGTCAGAAGATTAATTTTTCTATTTTCCATTTGAAATTCTGAATCCCTGACACTAACCCATATTCTACTAGACTCTGACTACTAATCCAAATATGATGGAAGAAAATAACCCAAACAGTACATAAATACTTGCAGTTCAGAGTTGGACTTGCCTTTTGCATGATAAAGGGTAGGTGTTATAAATCTATTCAATATTTAATTGAAATAGTTCTCCATGTGTTTTTAAAGTTAACAAATATGTGAATTACTGTCTCCCATTCTCTGGAGCTTATTCAGCACATGTATTTTTATATGCACAAATAGAATCCTACAAGGTATCACACGTACATCCTTGTGAGGTATATGACTTAGCAGATACAAAGTGTGAGAAGTGATCACTCCTCCTAAACGCTGTTGGAACTGAAAATTCAACCTATGGGTGAGCTTCCCAGTGGAACAACATTATACATAAACCCATGTTCACTAAAATGAATGTTTTTGCATCTTTATGATATATATTTCATGATGAATTTCGATTGGCATATATATTGCTACTTTTTAATGTCTGTGTTAGTGTGTGTGTGTGTGTGTGTGTGTGTATATGTATATATATATATATATATATATATATATATATATACATATATATATATATATGGAGAGTATATATATATATATATATATATATATATATATATACTCTCCATATTTTTAAAAATATGAAATATGTGTGTCTTATATACACTCCCTAAATTCATTCATGTTCATGTATGTGGATTAATAATCAACTTTTCACAAGATTATTCTTAGAAATATTCATCCACCCGAAATACATATTTGTTTCCTAGTACTGAAAACTAACTTCAGTAAAAGGTGCATACAAATCCTAATATGTCTACTTTAACTGACCCAGTTTAACATCGATGCATGTAGGTTCCTATGGGACATGATGTGTATTTTGACATTAATTTTTATTCCACACTGGTACATTACTATTTCTTCAGTTTATGCAAATCTCAGTATATATATTTTATTCACTAGTTAGCAAATTTATAGGCATTTGTTTCACTTTCAATTACTTCCTGCTCCAGAACACATGTATTCCTCTATGTTTCTTGACTGGTCTATTCATGAGACTTTTTTCCAAATATATTATTTTCAATTTCCATAATCAATTTTGAACCAAAACTCACACACCCTTCATGATAAACCATAATCCTAAGATTATCGTTAGATATATAACTGGTTGGAATGAATGATTGCATATCAATATAAAATTTCTTATAAATTTTCGGATATTTATTCAATCCATTATTTAAAGTGGATCCAGTTATATTATTTATTCACAGTATGGTCTATTCATGCATTATGTCTATATTCATTGAAACAGGGTACACCTATTTGTACCCCCATACTAATTTGTAAGTCTTCAAAATATTGCTCGCAGAATTGGTGGAAGAAATACTCTTTTAACCTGATCTACATACACATTTTATTACAGAAATATTCTGGACACAAAAAGCAAAGGTCACACTTACAATTGTACCAAAGCGTAAATGGAAAGTGAGCATGGATTACTAAAAACATCCATGTCCAGGTTGCCTAATGCTCTCAAATATCAATTCTATTTTTGACTACATATTTGTTTCTTCTTAAGATTATATATTCAACTTCAAACCTGTTGACAATGTCTAACCCTATCACACAATTTGTACTTTGCTTGATTTCCTAATGTCTCTATTGATATCTGCTTTCCTATATTTTTCCCCAGTTCATCATTGTGACTGACTCTTCACATGTGCTTACATTTACATACACTCTCTACCCGAAATCTTATTGCGAAAGAACTTTTGGTCCAAATCCTATACTCACTCTTCTTTCTAAACCTACCAACTACCTTCCTAATCCTACCGACTATCAGTTTTTGACTGGATGTTCTCTTCAACATTCAATATCCAAGGTACAAGGTACGATGCCAGTGTATATTGATTTATCTGAGACATCTGTGCTGCACATTACTCAAAGCTAAGTATCCCACTCAAGTCCCCAATGCCCTTCTGGGCTTCAAATCTTACCTAGATTTCTGCTTTCATACTTATGTTTCACATATATACTCTTGTAAATATCGCATTTTTGCCAATACCATTATTCATCCTGCAGAATGATTTGTAACCCAAATTGAACATGTTATTAACCCTAACCATACACTGTTCCCTCAGTATAACTTACTTAAGAGCAGGGACAGTGTGGGTCTTACAATATAGGAATGTAGATGATCTTCCACCTGCTGAGAACATCAAAGATCCATGGAGAAATGATCCTTGCAGAAGATATAGGCAGCTATGTAGGACCTGAGAGAGCAATAGTCATCTTCCATGGCAAACAACCTGGTCAGGATTAATTGATAGTCTGAATCAGCCTCTCTCTTCTTAATGAAGAGAAGATGGACTGAACCAGGCCTCTGTGGAGAGCTGTTCCCTGGTGCCTATGGTTGATATAAAATTCTAACTTCTGAATGTGTCACAGGATGTTGGGGCAGCCTCCATCTCATGGGAACCCTGGATGCAACTGTTAGCACAAAGTGGTTACCAAGGTAGTGACCATATTCAGTTCCTGAAAGAAGTGACCTCACTTCACTTCCTTGGTGATGGAATTCTCTGAACCTGGGATCCAGGAAGGAAGGCACCCAGAGCCAGTCCCACTCCCAGTTCCAGTGGGCTAACTTGTTTGCTTTTCCCAAAGACATAGTCAGTCTTTTTTGGTACCTACTGATGTGAGGATGGAAAAATGCCAGCAGAGCTCTGATGAGGGGCCTTTCCTGAGAAAGCAGGTAGTGGCTCACCTTTGGCTCCTGACAACTTCACAGAGTTGGACAAGGAGACCAGATCTGAAACAGGACAGGCCATTTTGTGGGAACATAATATGGCCCACCAGTCAGAAGACACTCCGGATAGTCACAGACCTATTTGGGGGAAGTAAGTGCCTTTGCCGTTGTAGGTGTGAGTTTGTGGTTTTTTCTCATGTTCTGAGAATAGGTAGGAAAAGTGGTTTGTTTGGTTTGGAGTGGACTGTTTCTAGTAAGTCGTTTGACATGGTGAGTGTTTCTAGGTCTGTGTATCCCACTGTATCCGTGGTTGTAGACATTAGAAAAGAGAATGCATCAATGGATGTGTTGTCTCTAGTTGAAAGCTTCCCCGCATTCATACTGCCCAATTAATGAATGGACTGCAGCTTGCCTTATGGATGGGCAACATCTACTATCTTCTAAAGTTCCTGTTTTCTTCGTGAATTCTGGCCACTCTCCAGAATAGGTTCATGGTTTTGTTTCCCAAATATGTAACACCACAAGATTCTGTGACATGGCCATGTGCTGGATTGCTGAAGGGAATGGGAGCATCTAAGAAAACTCAGATTTCAGTGTGACCAGTAAAGTCTCAGTGGAGAAACCCTTCTTTGGGCCATTTGCTTACTTCTATTTCTATTACCCTGAATGTCAGGAAGGTCTTTGCCTCAGGCCACCCCTTTGTGTAGCCTGAAGAAAACTGTTTTCATATGGAAATGTATGGACATCACCTGTGGCTCTTTGCTTAATTGATTTGGAATGAGATGTGTCTGAATCAGCCTCTTGTCCTTGTATGAGGTTGTGGCTTTGATTCTCAGCACCTGATGGATCTAAAGAAAGATCCCATGTGCTTCCAAAACTAAAATGGCCAAAAGAGCAGTCATTGTTGATGAATATTTTTGCCTTCTTGTTTTAGGTTCCTGACCTCCATAAAGTGAGAATAGGGATCCTTTGGGTCAAATGAGTTCTTGAAATCCCTGCAGAGGCTAGCCCATATTTGCTTGGGTTTTCTCATGACTCCAAATCACATAAAGAATCTATACCCTACAGCCAGTAGGCCTCAAATTGGAGAAGTGGAACACTTTAACAGCAGGAATATTTGATCATTCCTGGTTCACAGGAAGAGTGTCCAGGCCATCATGATTTTAGGCAAATGAGGGGCAAGTGAGCTTATTTGGGCTCATAGAAACCTCCAGCTGGAGGTTATGATGAGTGTCTACATGGAAGAAGATGATGGCCCTGTGGGAGTGTTTTGATTTTAATTGTGGTCATTTTTTGGCGGATGGAAGGGATGACTGGGTCCACCTGGGCTTGAACTCTGGTGTGATTCCCCTTAGAGACTGAGTTCTGAAACTGACCTCAGAGAAGTATTGCCATGAATTGTGTTGGGATTTTAGGAGGCCACGCATGAGACTCACTCTTGGAAACTGAGATCTAGGCCCAGGGTGGTTTCCACAGAGGCCTGAGAATCTCAGCCAGGATATCACATGATTTTATTCTGAAAGACTTAGCACCCATATTTGAGAGTCAAAACACACATGGACCTCACATTGTAGATGTCAGTTGGCCTGGCTTTAGGAGACCTTTTGGCAACTGTTTGAGAAGCATTGACTGTGAGAGTTCTCCAGAGCGTTCATTGTAATGAACTTTCTCAACACTTAATGGTTCCTGAATGAATTGAAACCCACAGTGCCTCTAACTTCATCCTTGAAAAATTTCAAGATAAATACCATGAAATTTTTGAAATTTCCATGACCAGGTGGCACTGCAGAAACTTTTGATGTCCTGTTGCTGATCATGTGTATACCAGACAGTGCCTTGTTTTTGACTGGGTTTCATTAAAATGGTGTAGAACAAGAGAAGCCAGTAATTTGGAGCCTGCTGAGTAGGGGGGCTAGAGCAGTGGTGGGCAGGTGTGTGATAAAACATCATGTTGGGGCCATGTGAATCTGCCATTGGCTTCCAAATTTTTTGTGACTGATATAGTGCAGACATCAGACCCTTATATGTAAAGGCATCTTGTTAAATGGAGAGTTTTCAGGGCAATATTCAGAATCAGGTTGCTATGGTTATTGGGGCAAGCTATGTGGGATACAAGCCTGGTTGGTGCATTCTCCTGCAGACCCTGACCCACCACACGTGACAGAACTCCCTCCAGCACTGTATCTCAGATGAACTTTTTATGTTTTGTGAAGCAAATACCAAATTCCCAGTGCAGCAGCAAGAAATACCACGAAAAGTGGAGGATGACCAAATGTCTTCACAGTCCCCACTGGGAGACACTTAGCTTCCAATGGAAACAGTTTAGCTACAAAGAGAGAATTGAGCACTGCTGCCTCATGTTCATTGAAATATAAGAAACCATGTCTTTCGGTTACATAGATGCAGACCCAGCTATGATGGTCTCACTACAAAGGAAGCTAAAGCTCATGACAACAACATATATTTCAAGTGCCCAACCTCAGAAGCCGTTTCCCAAGAATTCTTAGGCCAGCAGAGCTCCTTTTTGTGGAGTGTTTACCCTGTCCTTTACTTTTGGAAACTCCTCTACCACCTCCAAGGTTGTGAACTCCTGAGCATATTCCATTCCATATATGTATTCATAGATTTTCACACTTTTCTACTCTAATTGTGTTTTACTTGGGGCGTAGGTAATGTCAAGGCATTGTTCTGGATGTGAGTGGGAAGATTTTTGTGTAGCACATATTTACATACACATTGGATTCATTTTTCAATTTTCCATTTGAAATACTGAATCCCTGACACTAACCCATACCCTACTAGTCTCTGACTAATAATCCTAATATGATGGTGAAAAATAAGCCAAAAAGAGAAGAAACACAAGCAGTTCAGAGGACGCATTGTGTATTGTTGGAATTGCCTTTTGCATTATATAATGTAGGAGTTATAAGTCTAGTCAATTTTTTGTTGAAATAGTTCTAAATGTGTTTTTAAAATTAGCAAATATGTGAATCCCTGTCTCCCTTTCTCTGTAGCCTATTCAGTACATGTATTTTTATATGCACATATAGAATTCTACCTGATATCACTCGTATACACTTGTGAGGTGGCTGAATTGGCAGATGCAAATTGAGAGAAGAGTTCACTCCTCCTAAACGCTGTTGGAACTGAAAATTCAACCTATGGGTGAGCTTCCTAGTTGAAAAACATTATACATGAATCCATGTTCAGTAAAATGAACATTTTTCGATCTGTGGATTATATACTTTTCATGATGAATTTCTATTGGCATATATGTTGCTACTTTTTTTTTCTTTTATTGGTTGCTCAAAACATTACAAAGCTCTTGAATATCATATTTCATACATTAGATTCAAGTGGGTTATGAACTCCCATTTTTACTCCAAATACAGATTGCAGAATCACATTAGTTACACATCCATATTTTTACATAATGCCCTATTAGTTACTGTTGTATTCTGCTACCTTTCCTATACTCTACTATCCCCACTCCCCTCTCTTCCCATCTTCTCTCTCTGCCATACCTACTGTAATTCATTTCTCTCCTTGTTTATTTTCCCACAACCTCTTATATGTAATTTTGTGTAACAATAATTGTCTCTCTCCATTACCATGCAATTTCCCTCTTCTCTCCCTTTCCCTCCCACATCATGTTTCTGCTTAATGTTAATCTTTTCTTCATGCTCTTCCTCCCTGCTCTGTTCTTAGTTGCTCTCATTATATCAAAGAAGACATTTGGTAATTGTTTTTTAGGGATTGGCTAGATTCACTAAGCATAATCTGCTCAGTGCCATGCATTTCCCTGCAAATTCCATGATTTTGTCATTTTTTAGTGCTGCGTAATTCTCGATAGTATATAAAAGTCACATTTTTTTATCCATTCATCTATTGAAGGGCATCTGGGTTGGTTCCACAGTGTAGCAATTGTGAATTGTGCTGCTATGAAAATCCATGTGGCAGTATCCCTGTAGTACGCTCTTTTAAGGTCTTCAGGGAATAGTCCGAGAAGGGCAATAGCTTGGTCAAATGGTGCTTCCATTCCCAGCTTTCCCAGGAATCTCCATACTGCTTTCCAAATTGGCCACACCAGTTTCAGTCCCACCAGCAATGTACAAGAGTACCCTTTTCCCCACATCCTCGCCAGCACTTGTTGTTGTTTGACTTCATAATGGCTGCCAATCTCACTGGATTGAGATGGTATTTTAGGGTGGTTTTTATTTGCATTTCTCTTACTGCTAGAAATGGAGAGCATTTTTTTCATGTACTTGTTAATTGATTCTATGTCCTCCTCTGAGAAGTTTCTGTTCAGGTCCTTGGCCCATTGGGTTATTGGTTATCTTATTGTCTAATTTTCTAAGTTCTTTGTATACTTTGTATACTCTGGATATTAGGGCTCCATGTGAAGAGTGAGGACTAAAAATTTGTTCCCATGATGTAAGCTCCATATTTACCTCTCTTATTGTTTCTCTTTCTGAGAAAAAATAATTCAGTTTAAGTAAGTCCCATTTGTTGATTCTTATTATTAACTCTTGTTCTATGGGTGTCCTATTAAGGAATTTGGAGCCTGACCACACAATATGTAGATCGGAGCCAACTTTTTATTCTATCAGACGCAGAGACTCTGATTTGAATCTAGCTCCTTGATCCACATTGAGTTAACTTTGGTGCATGGCGAGAGGAGGGGATTCAGTTTCATTTTGTTGCATATGGATTTCCAGTTTACCCAACACCATTTGATGAAGATGCTATCCTTCCTCCATTGCAGGCCATTAGCTCCTTTATCAAATATAAGATAGTTGTAGCTTTTTGGATTAGTTTCTGTGTCCTCCATTCTGTACCATTGGTCCACCCGCCTGTTTTGGTACCAGTACCATGCTGTTTTTGTTATGAATGCTCTGTAATATAGTTTGAAATCTGGTATCACTATACTGCCTGATTCACACTTCCTGCTTAGAATTGCTTTTGCTATTCTGGGTCTTTTATTTTTCCATTTGAATTTCATGATTGCTTTATCTATTTCTACAAAAAAAATCCTTTGGGATTTTGATTGGCATTGTATTAAACCTATAGAGAACTTTTGGTAATATAGCAATTTTGATGATGTTAGTTCTGCCTATCCATGAACAGGGTATATTTTTCCATCTTCTAAGATCTTATTCTATTTCTCTTTTTAGGGTTCTGTAGTTTGCATTATATAAATCTTTCACCTCTTTTGTTAGGTTTATTCCCAAGTATTTAATTATTTGAGGAAATTGGGAATGCAGTGTTTTGACTCATTTTTGTTTCAGAAGTTTTGTCGCTGATATACAGAAATGCCTTTGATTTATTCATGTTGATTTTGTATCCTGCCACATTGCTGCATTCATTTATGAGTTCTAGTAGTTTTTTCTGTAGACCCTTTTGGGTCTTCTATGTATAGAATCATGTCATCTACAAATAGTGATAATTTAAGTTCTCCTTTTCCTATTTTTATGCCTTTAATGTCTTTCATCTCTCTAATTGCTCTGGCCAGTTTTTCGAGAACTATATTGAATAGAAGTGGTGATAGAGGACATCCCTGTCTTGTTCCAGATTTTAGAGGGAATGCCTTCAATTTTTCTCCATTCAGAATGATGCTAGCCTGAGGATTAACATAGATAGCTTTTACAATGTCGAGGTAAGTTCCTGTTATCCCTAGTTTTTAAAATGTTTTGAACATAAAGAAATGCTCTACTTTGTTGAATGGTTTTTCTGCGTCTATCGAGATGATCATATGGTTCTTATCTTTAAGTCTATTGATGTTGTGAATAACATTTATTGATTTCCATATATTGAACCCTCCTTGCATCCCAGGGATGAATCCAAGTTGATCATGGTGCACGATTTTTTTGATGTGCCTTTCTATCCAATTCGCCAGAATTTTAATGAGGATTTTTGCATCTAGGTTCATCAGAGATATTGGTCTGTAGTTTTCTTTCTTTGAGGTGTCTTTGTCTGGTTTCAGAATCTGGGTGATGTTGGCCTCATAGAATGAATTCGGCAGAGCTCCCAGTTTTTCTATTTCCTGAATAACTTGAGAAGTATTGGTATTAATTCTTCTTTAAAGGTTTTGTAAAACTCTGCTGTATACCCATCCGGTCCTGGGCTTTTCTTGGTTGGTAGTCTTTTGATTGCTTCTTCTACTTCATCCATTGATATTGGTCTGTTTAAATTGTGTGTTTCCTCCTGACTCAGTCTGGGCAAATCATATGACTTAAGAAATTTATCGATGTCTTCACTATTTTCTATTTTATTGGAATACAGGTTTTCAAAATAATTTCTAATTTTCTTCTGTATTTATGTAGCATCTGTTGTAATATTGCCTTTTTCATCCCGTATGTTAGTAATTTGATTTCTCTCTCTTCTTCTCTTCGTTAGCATGGCTAAGGGTCTGTCTATCTTATTTATCTTTTTGAAGAACCCCTTTTAGTTTTGTTAATTTTTTCAATAGTTTCTTTTGTTTCAATTTCGCTATGATTTTAATTATTTCTTGCCTTCTGCTACATTTGCTGTTGTTTTGCTCTTCCTTTTCTAAGGCTTTGAGATGAAGTGTGAGCTCATTTATTTGTTTTTCTTTTCTATTTTGAGGAATGACCTCTAGGCGATGAATTTACCCCTTAAAACTTCTTTTCATTGTACCCCATAGAATCTGATATGTTGTGTCTGTATTTTCATTTATCTCTAAGAATTTTTTGATTTCCTCCTTTATGTCTTCTGTAACCCATTGATCATTCAGTAACATATTCTTCATTTTGGATGTGATGTATGATTTTTTCTTCCTTCTTTTATCATTGGTTTCCAGTTTCATTCCATTATGATCACAAAAAATTCATGGTATTATCTCCACCCCTTTATATTTACTGAGGGTTGCCCTATGGCATAACATATCGTCTATTTTTGAGAAGGATCCATGTGCTGCTGAGAAAAAAGTATATCCACTTGATGATGGTTGATATATTCTATATATGTCAGTTAAGTCTAGGGTATTGATTGCGAGATTGAGTTCTATAGTTTCTTTTTTCAACTTTTGTTTGGAGGATCTGTCCAATGGTGAGAGAGGTGAGTTGAAGTCACCCATAATTATTGTATTGTGGTCTATTTGATTCTTTAACTTGAGGAGAATTTGTTTTATGAACATCGCAGCACCATTATTTGCTGCGTGAATATTGATAATTGTTATGTCTTGTCGGTGAATGGTTCATTTTAGCAGTATATAATGTCCTTCTTTATCCCTTTTGAATAAATTAGTCTTGAGGTCGATTTTATTCGATAGGAGGATGGCCACCCCTGCTTGCTTACGAGGACCGTGTGCATGATATAAATTTTCCCTATCTTTCACCTTCAGCCTGTGTATGTCTTTTCCATTCAGATGTGTCCCCTGGAGGCAATATATTGTTGGATTTTTTTTTTATTTCAAGTTACAAGCCTATGTCACTTTATTCGAGAGTTTAAGCCATTTACTTTTAGAGTTACTAATGATATATGGTTTGTACTGCCACCCATGTTTGCTTATATCTTTTTTTTAAATTAGTTTGTTTCTCCATGATTAGCTTTTCCCCCGCCCTCTGTCATTACTGAGGCACTTCTCACTCATGGTTTTCGTTGTTGATTTTCATTTCTTCCTCGTGTAGTGTTTTGCTCAAGATGCTTTGCAATGCTGGTTATCTGGCTGCAAATTCTTTTAGGTTTTGTTTATCATGAAATATTTTTATCTCGTTGTCTTACCTTAAGCTTAATTTTGCTGGATACATAATTCTTGGTTGGCATCCATTGTCTTTCAGTGTTTGAAGTACGTTGTTCCAGGATCTTCTCACTTCCAGCATCTATGATGAAAAATCCATTGTTAACCTTTTTGGTTTACCCCTGATTGTAATGATTCTAATCTGCCTCCTTTCTCTGGTAGCTTTTAATATTTTCTCTTTGTTCTGTATATTGGATATCTTCATAACAATGTTTCTTGGCATTGGTCTACTGTGATTTTGTGTGCTCGATGTCCTGTAAGCATCTACAATTTGTTTATCCCTTTCCATTTTTATTTCTGGAAAGTTTTCTGTAATTATTTCATTCAGCAGATTTCTCATTCCCTTGGTTTGAATCTCTGTACCTTCCTCTATCCATATGACTCATTAGTTTTTTTTTTTTTTTATGTTATTCCATATCTCTTGAATGTTTTCTCATAATTTTTTACAGCATTTCTTTGTTGGCTAGACTTTTTTCAAGATGATATATTTTGTCTTCATTCTGTCTTCTACTTGCTCTACACTGTTAGTGATACTCTCAATTGAATTTTTAATTTGGTTTATCATTTCCTTGATTTCTAGAATTATTGTTTGATTTTTCTAATAATCTCTATCTCCTGATAAAGATGCTTAATTTCTTATTTTATCTGTTTATGTAATTTATTTTCAATGCGTTCTATCACTGTTTGTTTTTGCTGTCTCGTATCCTCTTTAAGGTTCCATTCCATCTGTCTAAGGTATTCCTTGAGTTCTTTATATGACCATTTTTCTGATGACTCTAGGTGCTCTTGAATACTTAGGCTGTCCTTCATTGTTCGTACTCCTTTTCTTCCTTGCTTTTTTATGCTTCTCATGTTACTTCTCGTTCTGTTTGACTACTGAGTTACTGCTTACTCTTATAAATTTATTTGATGCTTGAGAGGAAAGATATTAGAAGGGAAGGGAGAAGTCACTAAAGAGAATGAGAGTAGGCAGGTAGAATTCAAGTAAGGGGGAATAAAAAAATTGAAATGAAATGAAAAGACAAAAAAAATAGAAAATAAAGAAAGAAAATTTTAAGTAATAATGATGATTATAAAATTGAAAATTAAAATTTAAAATAATAATATTAATAATAATAATAAAATAAAAGAAATTAAAAAAATAAAAACATTTAAAAACGTTAATGAACAACAACAACAAAAATGAAAATGAAAGAAAAAGAAAAAAATACAAATAAAAAAATAGTAATAATACATGCAGTCCTAGAGTTCAATTAACTTCTCTTCCAGTAGGTGGAGCTGTGCGCACTGGGCCAAGCTTCTCCTCTCAATAAGTGGGAACCAATCACTGTGCAGCAGCTCTTCCTCCCAGACTGGGCGGGTCTCCAACCCTGAGTGCCTAGGGCCTTCTCTTGTGCTTCCTCAAGCCAGGCCCCACTCACCTGTGACGCTCACCACAATACTGGTTACAAGCCAGGCCTCTGCTCCTGGTAGCCCTGTTTCCATGAACGGCTGGGCACACTCTCCTTAATTGCCTCCCTCAGACCCTAAGTTTGTAGAGCTTGGGGCTGAGAAACCCCAGCGAATTTGCTTGCCCTTCGGGAGCCATGGCCCCGGTAGGTGGTGTAAGAGACCTCAATTGTCAGCACTGGTGGGAGCGGTAGCCGGCAATTACACGCCTCGAGTCCCGAGCCAATCCTGATTCCCTAGGTCTGGGTATTGCGCTCCTTGGAGAGCTGGGAGGGGCCATTACGGCAGAGGTGGGAAGGGCCCTTGAGGTTTCCCTGCGGTGTTGAGAGAGATGGCAATGGGATAACATACTTGTCGCACTGGTTTCAATGAAGTTATCTCCTCCGACTGTGACGTCAGTTCGCTGCCATGGTGGTATACCATTAAAATGGTGACCGTTCGTTCCCTTTGCTGGGTGACCAATGCAACAGCTGGGTCCTGACTATCTCTCCCAAGCCCCATTTCAATCCTGTGGCCACTGCCTATGAAGGCTCAGTTGGCTTTTAACTCTGTCAATTCCGAAAGCCCGACCAATTATTTCAGCGGGAATGTTAGTGCTGAGTCACAAAAACCAGATGAATCTAAGCTTGAATGCAGCCAATCCGGGCTTTGTGTGTGTTCTGAGGGGCCCAGACTGTTCGCCCCAGATTCACAACAGGTCAATATTGCCTAGTGATTCTGAGCAAACAGCATTTAGACAGTTTACGACTCCCTATGCCCGCGCAGCTGAAGAGATCAGAGACTTGAATTCTCCATGCCTGCCTTCATAATGGATCTCCTGTATTGCTACTTTTTAATATCTGTGCATTTGCGCGTGTGTGTGTGTATATATATATATATATATATATATATATATATATATATACTCATATATATATATATATACTCTTTAGATTTTTCAAAATATGAAATATATGTGTCTTATTATGCACGCCCCTAAATACATTCATATTCATATCTGTGGATTTATAATCAACTTTCAACAAGATTATTTTCAGAAATAATCATCCACCTGAAATACATATTGTTTCCTAGTACTGAAAACTAAATTCAGTGAATGCTGCATACAAACCCTAATATTTCTACAGTTACTTAGCCAGTTTAAAATGAATGCAAGTAGATTCCTAGGGGACATGATGTGTATTTTGACTTTCATTTTTATTCAACACTTGTACGTTACTATGTCTTCAGTTCATGCACATGATGGGATATATATTTCAGTCACAAATTAGAAAATTTATAGGCATTTGTTTCACGATCAATCACTTCCTGATTCAGAACACATGTATTCCTCCATGTTTCTTGACTGGTCTTTTCATGAGACTTCTTTCCAAACATATTATTTTTGTTTAACATCATCACGTGTAAAGCAAAACTCAAACACCATTCATCATAAACCATAATCCTAATATTACCATTAGAAATATAACTGGTTGGAATGAATGATTGTATATCAATATAAGATTTCTTATATATTTTCACATATCAATTCAATCCATTATTTAAAGTGGAATCAGTTTCGTTATTTATTCATAGTATGGTCTATTCATGCATTATCTCTATATTAATAGACACAGGGTACACTTCTTTGTACCCCTAATACTAATGTATACGTCTTCAAAATATTGCTCCCAGAAATGGTGAAAGAAATACTCATGCCACCTGATCTACATATACATTTTATCACAGTAATATTCTGAACAAAAAAAAAAAACCATAAAAATGTCACACTTATGATTGTACCAAAGCCTAAAAGGAAAGTGAACGTGGATAACTAATAACATCCATGTCCAGGTTGCCTAATGCTCTCAAATGTCATTCCCATTTGTGACGAGATATTTGTTTTTTCCTATGATTATGTATTCAAACTCAACCCTGTTGAAAATGTCTAATCCTATCACTCACTTTATACTTTGCCTGATTTCGTAATGTCTCTATTGACACCTGCTTTCCTACATATTTTCCCCAGTTCATCATTGTGACTGACTCTTCACATGTGCTGACATTTCCATTCACTCTCTAAACGAAACCCTATTGCTAAAGAAGCTTTTTATTCCAAATCATATACTCACTCTTCTTCCTAAACCTACTGACTATCTTCCTAATCCTACTGACTATCCCTTTTTGACTGGATGTTCTCTTCTACATTCAATCATCCAAGGTACAAGGTCCTATGCCACTGTATTTCGATTTAACTGAGACAACTGTACAGAACATAATTCAACACTAAGTATCCAAATAAAGGGCCCAATGCCCTTCTGGGCTTCAAATATTTCTTAGATTCCCGTTTTCATACATATATTTCACGTATATATTCTTATAAATATCGCAGGTTCCCAATCTCATTATTCTTCCTGCAGAATGATTCCTAACCCAAATCGAACATATTATTAACCGTAAAAATACACTCACTTTGCAGGAGAGCAATAACAGTGTGGGTATTAAACTACAGGAATCTAGGGGATCTTCACCTGCTGAGAAACTCAAATGTTCATGCAGAAATGATCCCTGGTGAAGATGAAGGCAGCTATGAAGTACCTCAGAAAGCAAAAGTCATCTTCCATGGCAATCATCCTGGTCAGGATGGAGGGTTGTGTCTGAATCAGTCTCTCTCTTCTTAATGTATAGAACATGGACCAAACCAGTCCTGTGTGGAAGCTGTTCCCGGGTGCTTATGGTTGATATAACATTCTAACTAGAGAAAGTGTCCCATGAAAATCAGGACAGCCTCCACCTCATGATACTTTTGGAAGCAACTGTTAGGACAAAGTGGTTGCCAAGGCCGTGACATCATTCATATCCTGAAGGAAGTGATCTCACCTCACTTCCTTGGTGATGGAACTCTCTGAACTTGAAATCCAGGAAGCCAGGCACCAAGAGACAGTCCCTGTCCTAGTCCCAGTGGTCTGACATGTTTGGATTTACCAAGGACAGAGTCAGTCTTTCTTGGTACCTACAGATGTGAGGATGGCCAAATGCCAGGAAACCTCTGAAGAGGGGCTTTTCCTGAGAAAGCAGGTACTGTCTCACCGCTGGCTCTTGAGAACTTCACAGAGTTGGCCAAGCAGACATGATCTGAGACAGGAGAGGTCATTTTGGAAGAACATAGAATGGCCCACCAGTCAGACGACACTCCAGGGAGTCACAGACCTACTAGGGGGAAGGAGGTGCCTTTTTGGGTGTGGGTGTGAGTTTGTGGTTTTGTCTCATGTTCTGAGAATAGGTAGGAAAGGCGGTTTGTTTGGTATGGAGTGGAATATTTCTATTAAGTCCTTTGACAAGGCGAGTGTTTCTATGTGTGTGTATCCCACTGAGTCCATTGTTGTAGACATTAGAAAAGACAATGCATCAATGGATGTGTCCTGTCTAGTAGAAAGCTTCCCAGCATTCATCCTGCCCAATTCATGAGTGGACTCTGGCTTGCCTTATGGATGGGCAACACCTACAAGCTTCCTAATTTCCTGTTTTCTTTCTCAATTCTGGCCACTCTCCAGAATAGTATCGTGGTTTTGTGTCCAAGATTTGTACCTCCAAGATCTGTGACATGGCTATGTACTGGATAGCTGAAAGAAATTGCTAGCATCTCAGAAATCTCAAATATCTGTTGACCAGGAAAGTCTCAGTGGAGAAACCCCTCTTTCTTCCTTTTGCTTACCTATTGTTCTGTTGAATGTCAGGAAGTTTTTTGCCTCAAGCCACCACTTTGTGAACCCTGAAGAAAACAGTTTTCAAATGGAAATGAATGGGAATCACCTGTGACTCTTTGCTTAATTGCTTAGGATTGGGATATGTCTGAATCAGCCTGTTGGCCCTGTGTGAGGCTGTGGCTTAGATTCTCAGCACCTGATGGATCTAAAGATAGATCCCATGCATGCATCCAAAACCAAAATGGCAAAAAATCAGATATTGTTGATGAACTCTCTTGCCTTCCTCTGGTAGGTTCCTGATATCCATCAAGTGAGAATAGGGATCCTTTGGGTCAAATGAGTTCTTCAAAGCCCTGCAGAGGCTAGGCCATAGGTGTTTGATTTTCATGACTCCAATTCACTTAAAGAATCTAAACCCCAAAGCTAGAAGGCCTCAAGTTGGAGAAGCCAAGCAATATTAAAGGCAGGCCTATTTGATCACTACTGGTTCACAGGAAGAGAGTCCAGGCCACCCTGACTTTAGGCAAATGAGGGGCACGGAGCTTATTTTGGACACTGTCATGGGCTGCGTCCCTTATGGAAACCTCCAGCCAGAGAATATGATGAGTGTCTATATGGAAGAAGATGAGGGCCATGTGAGAGTGTTTGGTTTAAATTGTGGATATTTGTCTGGCGGTTGGAAGAGATCTCTGGGTCCACCTAGGCTTGCACTTTGGTGTGATTCCCCTTAGAGACTGAGTTCTTTTACTGATCTCAGAGAATTATTGCCAGGAATTGTGTTGGAATTTTAGATGGCCATGCATGAGAGTTGCCCTTGGAAAGTGACATCTAGGCGCAAGTTGACTTTCCACAGAGCACAGGGAATCTCAGCCAGGATATCACATGATATTATTCTTAAAGACTTGGCAGCCATATTTGAGAGTCGAAACACACATGGACCATACATTGTAGACCTCAAGGGGCCTGGCTTAATCTGACTTTTCGCCACTTTTGGAAGCCTTGCCTGTAAGAATTCTCCAGAGTTTTCATTGAAATGAGCTTCCTCACCATTTAATGGTTTCTGAGTGAATTAAAATTCACAGTGCCTCCAACTTCATCCTTGAAAATTGGCTATATCAATACCATGAAATTTTTGAAATTCCCATGACCGGGTAGCACTGGAGAATATTTGGATGTCCTTTTGCTGATCATGAGTATACAAGACAGTGCCTTGATTGACTGGGTTTTATGAAAATGGTGTTGAACAGAGATGCCAGTAAGTTGGATCCTGCTGAGTAGTTGTACTAGAGTAGTGGTTGGCAGGTGTGTAATAAAACATCTGTGGTGGGGGCATTTGGATCTGCCATTGGCTTCCAAATGGATTGTGACTGACATTTTGCAGCCAGTAGACCCTTATATGTAAAAGCATATTGTTATATGGAGAGGTTTTAGGGCAATGTTCAGAATCAGGTTGCTATGGTCAATGGGGCAAGCTATGTGGGATAGAAGCCTGGTTGGTGCATTCTCCTGACGAACCTGACCCACCACACTTGACAGAACTTACTTCAGCACTGTGTCCCATTTGAAATCCTTGTATTTCATGAAGCAAACACCAATCTCCCAGTGCAGCAGCAAGAAATACCACGAATAGTGGAGGATGACCAAATGGAATTACAGTCCACAAGGGGAGACACTTAGACCCCAGTGGCCACAGGTTACCTACAAATAGAAAATTCAGCACTGCTGCCTCATGTTCATTGGAAAATAAGAATCCATGTCATCCAGATCACATAGATGAAGACTCAGCTATGATGGTCTCACAACAAATGAAGCTAATGCTCCTGACAACAGCATATATTTCATTGCCCAACCTCAGAGGAAGTTTCTCCAGATGTTAGGCTGGCAGAACTTCATGTTTGTGGAGTTTTTACCCTGTCCCTTACTTTTGGAAACTCCTCTACCACCTGCAAATTTGTGAACTCCTGAGCATTTTTCATTACACATATGTATTCACAGATTTTCTAACTCTTCTCCTCTAATTGTGTCTTATGTGGGGCGAAGGTAATGTCAAGGCATTGTGCTGAATGAGGGTGGGAAGATTTTTGTGTAGCACATATTTGCATACACATTGGATACATTTTCCAATTTTCCATTCGAAATACTGAATCCCTGACACTAACACATACCCTACTAGACTTTGACTTTTAATCCTAATATGGTGGAGAAAAATAACCCAAACAGAATAGAAATACAAGAGGTTCACAGGAGGCATGGTGTATAGTTGGACTTGCCTTTCGTATGATAAATGGTAGGTGTTATAAATCTAGCGAATTTTAATTGAAATAGTTCTCCATGTGTTTTAAAAGTTAACAAACATGTGAATAACTGTCTCCCTTTCTCTGTAGCCTATTCATCACATGTATTTTTATATGCACATATAGAATTCTACCTGGTATCACTCGTACATTTTGTGAGGTGGCTGGCTTGGCAGATGCAAATTGTGAGAAGAGATCACTCCTACTAAATGCTGTTGGAACTGAAAATTCAACATATGAGTGAGCTTCTTATTTGAACAACATAAATCCATGTTCATTAAAATGAATATTTTTGGATCTGTGGATGATATATTACTTCGTGGTGAATTTCGATTGGCATACATAATGCTACTTTTTAATGTCTGTGTGTGTATGTGTGTGTGTGTATATATATATATATATATATATATATATATATATATATATTCACTCTCCAGATTTTTCAAAATATGAAGTATATTTTTCTTATTATACACTCCCTAAATTCACTCATATTCATGTATTTGGATTAATAATCAAGTTTTCACAAGAATATTCTCAGAATTATTCATCCACCAGAAATACATATTTGTTTCTTAGTACTGAAAACTAACTTTGGGGGATCATATGATGGTGGTGAAGGGAGTGCATCACCCCCATGTACCGCGTCACTGTGCGGGAGAATGACGAGTTATAATGGCTAAAACCTATCTTGTTAGAAATTTCCAGCAAAATTGGGGTGCTCCAAAACCTAGTCGACATATTTCCATCTCACGAGGATCAGCTACGCGGGCTCAAACACGAGTGATTTGTCCGCATAGAGGGTCATGCTGCTTATTCAGGAAATCGGTCTGCGGCTAGAGTCTGCGGCGTGCACTGGGAAACGAAGAGATAGCAATGCAAATATACAGCGGTGTGGATTCTGTGGGCTCCTGACAGGTATGCAATCACTGTGCTAAGTGCTGAATTCTGGGTTTGAGACGGGAAAGGATGCGGTCCAATTCGGAGCTCCACACCGGTCAGACCACAGAGGAAGTCAGCGGCCACCATCTTGGAGAGCTGATGTCACCATCCCTGTTTTCGACTGATCGAAGCTCATTCACCTATAGAACAGGTAATTTCAGGATGCCATTCACCTTTGTGTCACAGACAAATTACTCAGGCTCAGTGCCAAAGAACCTGCAGAAACTCCGTCTTGGAGCCTGCTCCTATTAGAACATACACCAAGCCCAGAGCGGCCGAATTCCGCCTCTCAGAACTGATCTGGCCCAGGGCTAAAGAACCCGCGGAAACTGCTTCTCGTTCCGGGTCTTGCTGAATACTGTGGAGGTAAATATCAACCGAGCCTTCATAGGCAGTGGCAACAGGATTGAGACGCGGCTTGTGAGGGCCGGTCAGGACTCACCCATTGCTTTGGTCACCCAGAAAAGGGAACAAAATGCTGCCTTTCACATGGGATACCAACATGACAAATTTCTGATGTCATCAGAAAGCAGCAGAGGAGATAACTTCATTGATACCAGCAGTGACAGAAACAGTTGGTCTCCTGGTGAAGAAAGTGAGTCACAAACACCCGGGTCTCTCTCACTTTGTCATCAAGCCAGAGGGGCAGAGCAGAGCAGCTGCCCGCACCTGGAACAGACCCAGTGACACACCTGCATGGTAGTCACGTCAACCCAATTGGAGTAGAGGCAGAACAGAGCTGCTACCCGGGCCCAGAACAGGCCCAGCGACCCACAGGTGTGGTAGTCACGTCACCCCAATTGGAGTTGTTGCAGAGCAGAGCCTTCTCCCGTGCCTAGTACAATCCCAGTGAGTCACCGGCATGGTAGTCACATTACCCCAATAGGAGTAGGGGCAGAGCAGAGCCTTTGCCCATGCCCAGAACAGGCCCAGCAACCTGCAGGCATGGTAGTCACGACACACCAATTGGAGTAGGGGCAGAGCAGAGCCACCACCCGCGCCTGCAAGGTAGCAGACCTGCACCTGACCAGAAGAAGAGGCCCAGCGGCCTGCTGGCGCGGCAGACACTTTACCCCATTTGGAGTAGGGGCAGAACAGATCTGTAGCCCGTGCTCACAAGGTATCCTGACCTGCGACCAACCGGCAGACCAGGCCCAGCGGCCCACTGGCGTGGTAGTCACGTCACCCCAATTGGGGTAGGGGTAGAGCAGAGCCGCCGCCCACGCAAGCAAGGTAGGCAGACCTGCGACCGATCGGCAGAACACCGCAGGGGTCCACGGGCGTGGTAGACACGTCACACCAATTGGAGGAGGGGCAGAGGAGAGCAGCCTCCTGCGCCTGCATGGTAAGCAGACCTGCGACCGATCAGAATAACAGGCCTAGCGGCCCATCAGCGTGGTAGATATATCACCCCAATTGGTGGAACAGCACAGCCACCCCTGCCCCTGCAATGAAGACTTTTCAAATATACAAGAGCAATATAAATATATAGGGGGAAAATTTCAAAATCACAACAGTTTCACCAAGCAGAAAGAAACGCGAGCAGTATGAAAAGAAAAGGAAAAAAGAACCACAAGCAATGCAGGTCAACACAACTTTAGAAGAGGTAATAGCTGCAGCAGATGGAATGTCAGATAAAGAACTCAGGATATACATTCTTCAGATGATCTGAAGTCTCAAGGAAGACATTAGACAGCAAAATCAGACAATGAAAGATCACTTCAACAATGAATTACATAAACAAAACCAAGAAGCAAAAGATCAACTATACAGGGAGATAGAGGTTGTAAAAAATAACAAACAGAAATCCTAGAAATGCAGGAAGCAATAAACCATCTTAAAAACTCAATTGAGAATACTACCATCAGAGTAGAACACTTATAAGATAGAACATCAGACAATGAAGACAAAGTATTTCAACTTGAAAAGAACATAGACAGCTCAGCCAAACTGTTAAGAAACCATGAACAGAACATCCAAGAAATATGGGATAAAATAAAGAGACCAAACTTAAGAGTCATTGGGATACAGGAAGGTATAGAGGTCCAAACCAAAGGAATGAGCAATCTATTCAATGAAATAATATGAGAAAACTTCCCAGACTTGAAGAATGAGACAGACTCCCACATTCTAAAAGCCTACAGGACGACGAATGTGAAAAATCATAAGAGATCCACACCTAGACACATTATAATGAAGATGCCCAACATACAGAATAAGGAGAGAATTTTAAAATCTACAAGAGAAAGGAAGCAGATTACATTTAGGGGTAAACCAATCAGGATAACAGCTGATCTTTCAACAAAGACTCTGAAAGCTAGAAGATCCTGGAATGACATTTTTCAATCACAGAAAGAAAATGGGTTCCAACCATGTACTGTGTATCCAGCAAAATTAAGCTTCAGGATGGAAGATGAAATTAAAACTTTCCACGATAAACAAAAGTTAAAAGAATTTGTAGCTAGAAAACCATCTCTTCAAAACATCCTTGGCAAAATATTACAGGAAGAGTAATTGGAAAATAATGAAAACCAACAGTGGGAGGTAGGACATTAAAGGGGGGAAATAATCAAAGAGGAAAACAATCCATGTTTAATAACATAAATAAACCAATATGGCTGGAAGAACAACCCTTATCTCAATAATAACTGTAAATGTTAATGGCTTAAACTCACCAATTAACAGACACAGGCCAGTAGAATGGATCACAAAACAAGACCCAATAATATGCTGCCTACCGGAGACGCATTTGATAAGAAAAAGACATACATACACTGAAGGTGAAAGTTTGGAAAAAATCATATCACTCATATGGACTTCGGAAAAAAGCAGGAGTGTCCATACTCATATCAAATAAAATAGATTTCAAGCCAAAGTTAATCAAAAGTGATAAAGAGGGACACTACATACTGTTCAAGAGAACCATACACCAGCAAGACATAACAATCATAAATATGTATGCCCCAAACAATGGTGCAGCTATGTTCATCAAACAAACTTTTCTCAAGTTCAAGAGTCTAATAGACCACCATACAATAATCATGGGAGACTTCAACACAGCTCTCTCACCACTGGACAGGACTTCCAAACAAAAGTTGAAATAGGAAACTATAGAACTCAATAACACAATTAATAACCTAGACTTAATTGACATATATAGAATATACGACCCAACATCAAGCAGTTACATTTTTCCTCAGCAGCACATGGATCCTTCTCAAAAATAGATCATATATTATGTCACAGGGCAACTCTTAGACAAATTAAAGGAGTAGAGATAATACCATGCATCTTATCTTATCATAATGGAATGAAACTAAAAATCAATGATAAAAGAAGGAAGGAAAAACCATGCATCATTTGGAGAATGAACAATAGGTTACTGAATGATCAATGGGTTATAGAAGACATCAAGGAGGAAAATAAAAAATTCTTAGAGAAAAATGAAAATACAGACACAATATATCGGAATCTATGGGACACATTGAAAGCAGTTCGAAGAGGAAAATTCATTGCTTGGAGTTCATTCCTTAGAAAAAGAAAAAAAACAACAAATAAATGATCTCATACTTCATCTCAAAATCTTAGAAAAACAAGAGCAAACAACAGCAAAAGAAGTAGAAGGAAAGAAATAATTAAAATCAGAGCAGAAATCAATGAAATCGAAACAAAAGAAACAATTGAAAAAATTGACAAAACTAAAAGTTGGTTCGTTGAAAAAATAAATAAAATGGACAGACCCCTAGCCATGCTAATGAAGAGGAGAGAGAACTGAAATTACTATCATATGGGATGAAAAAGGCAATATCACAACAGATATTTCAGAAATACAGAAGATAATCAGAAATTACTTTGAATCCTTATACTCCAAAATAATAGAAGATAGTGAAGGCATCGAAATATTTCTTAAGTCATATGATCTGACCAGAGTGAGTTAGGAGGATATAGACAACCTAAACATACCAATATCAATTGAGGAAATAAAAGAAACCATCCAAAGACTACCAACT
This sequence comes from Callospermophilus lateralis, assembly GCF_048772815.1. Lineage (NCBI taxonomy): Eukaryota > Metazoa > Chordata > Mammalia > Rodentia > Sciuridae > Callospermophilus > Callospermophilus lateralis. The sequence continues at coordinate 836,623 of NW_027514480.1, forward strand.
AAGAAAATCCCAGGACCGTATGGGTATACATCAGACTTTTACAAAACCTTTAAATATGAACTAATACCAATACTTTTCAAGCTATTTCAGAAAATTGAAAAAGAGGGAGATCTTCCAAATTCATTCTATGAGGCCAATATCACTCTGATTCCTTCACCAGATAGACACTTCAAAGAAGACTAAAGACCGATATCTCTAATGAACCTAAATGCAAAAATCTTAAATTAAATTCTGGAGAATCAGATACAAAAACATATCAAAAAAATGTGGATCATGATCAAGTAGGATTCATCCCTGGGATGCAAGGAGGGTTCAATATACGAAAATCAATAAGTGTTATTCACCACATCAATAGACTTAAAAATAAAAACCATATTATCATCTAGATAGATGCAGAAAAAGCATTCGACAAAGTACAGCATCCCTTTATCTTCAAAACTCTCGAAAAACTAGGAATAACAGGAATATTCCTCAATATTGTAAAAACAATCTATGCTAAACCGCAGGCTAGCATCATTCTTAATGGAGAAAAATTGAAGACATTCCCTCCAAAATCTGGAACAAGACAGGGATGCCCGCTCTCACCACTTCTGTTCAATATAGTTCTCAAAAGACTGGCCAGAGCAATTAGACAGATGAAAGAAATTAAAGGCATATAAATAGGAAAAGAATAACTTAAATTATCACTATTGCAGATGACATGATTCTATACCTAGCAGACCCAAAAGGGTCTACAAAGAAACTAATAGAGCTAATAAATGAATTCAGCAAAGTGGCAGGATATAAAATCAACACGCATAAATCAAATGCATTCCTGTATATCAGCGACAAATCCTCTGAAATGGAAATGAGGACAACCACTCCATTCACAATATCCTAAAAAAAAAATGGGAATCAACCTAACAAAAGAGGTGAAAGTCTTATACAATGAAAACTACAGAACCCTAAAGAGAGAAATAGAAGAAGATCTTAGAAGATGTAAAAATATACCCTGTTCATGGATAGGCAGAACTAACATCATCAAAATGGCGATATTACCAAAAGTTCTCTATAGGGTTAATCCAATGCCAATCAAAATCCCAAAGGCATTTCTTGTAGAAATAGAGAAAGCAATCATGAAATTCATATGAAAAAATAAAAGACCCAGAATTGCAAAACAATGCTAAGCAGGAAGTGTGAATCAGGTGGTATAGCGATACCAGACTTCAAACTATACTACAGAGCAATAGTAACAAAAATAGCATGGTACTGGTACCGAAAAAGGCAGGTGGACCAATGGTACAGAATAGAGGACACAGAAACCAATCCACAAAACTACAACTATCTTATATTTGATAAAGGGGCTAAAAGCATGCAATGGAGGAAGGATAGCATCTTCAAAAAATGGTGTTGGGAAAACTGAAAATCCATATGTAACAAAATGAAACTGAATCCCTTTCTCTCGCCATGCACAAAAGTTAACTCAAAATGGATCAAGGAGCTTGATATCAAATCAGAGACACACTGTCTGATAGAAGAAAAATTTGGTTACGATGTACATACTGTGGGGTCGGGCTACAGATTCCTCAATAGGACACCCATAGTACAAGAGTTAATAACTAGAATCAACAAATGGGACTTACTCAACTAAAAAAGTTTTTTCTCAGCAAAAGAAACAATAAGAGAGGTAAATATGGAGCCTACATCCTGGGAAGAAATCTTTACTACTCACACTTCAGAGAGAGCCCTAATATCCAGAGTATACAAAGAACTCAAAAAATTAGACAATAAGATAACAAATAACCCAATCAACAAATGGTCCAAGGACCTCAACAGACACTTCTCAGATGAGGACATACAATCAATCAATAAGTACATGAAAAAATGCTCACCATCTCCAGCAGTCAGAGAAATGCAAATTAAAACCACCCTAAGATACCATCTCACTCCAGTAAGATTGGCAGCCATTATAAAGTCAAACAACAAGAAGTGCTGGCAAGGATGTGGGAAAAGAGGTACACTTGTACATTGCTGGTGGGACTGCAAATTGGTGCAGCCAATTGGGAAAGCAGTATGGAGATTTCTTGGAAAGCTGGGAATGGAAGCACCATTTGACCCAGCTATTCCCCTTCTTGGTCTATTCACTAAAGACCTAAAAAGAGCATGCTACAGGGACACTGCTACATCGATGTTCATAGCAGCACAATTCACAACAGCAAGACTGTGGAACCAACTTAGATGCCCTTCAATAGAATAATGGATAAAAAAAATGTGGCATTAACACACAATGGATTATTACTCTGCATTGAAAAATGAAAAAATCACAGAATTTGCAGGAAAATGGATGGCATTAGACTGGATTATGCTAAGTGAAGCTACACAATTCCTGTAAAACAAATGCCAAATGTCATCTTTGATATAAGGAGAGTAACTAAGAACAGATAGGGACAAAGAGCATGACAAGATGATTAACATTAAACAGGGATGAGAGGTGGAAGGGAGGGAGAAGGGAAATTGCATGGAATTGGAAGGAGACACTCTGGGTTATACAAAATTACAAACAAGAGGAATTGAGGGGAAAGGGAAAAATAATACAAGGGGGAGAAATTTATTACAGTAGAGGGAGTAGAGAGAGAAGTGGGGAGGGGCAGGGAGGCTAGGGGGGATAGTAGAGGATAGGAAAGTCAGCAGAATACAACAGACACTAGTATGGCAATATGTGAATCAATGGATGTGTAACTGATGTGATTCTGCAATCTGTATACAGGGTAAAAATGGGAGTTCATAACCCACTTGAATCAAAGTGTGAAATATGATATATCAAGAACTATGTAATGTTTTGAACAACCATAAATAAAAATAAAAAAAAAACTATCTTTGGTGCATAATGCACACAATTCTAATATTTCTACAGTAACTGACCCAGTTTAACATCAATGCAAGTAGATTCCTATTGGACATGATGTGTATTTTGACTTTCACTTTTATTCAACACTGATACATTACTATTTCAACAGTTTATGCACATAACAGGATATATATTTCATTCACAATTTAGAAAATTTATAGGCATTTGTTTCACTTTCAATCACTTCCTGCTTCAGAACACATGGATTCCTCCATATTTCTTGACTGGTCTTTTCATGAGACTTTTTTCCAAACATATTATTTTCGATTTCCATAATCACTTTTGAAACAAAACTCACACACACTTCATGATAAACAATAACCCTAAGATTACCATTAGATATATAACTGGTTGGAGTGAATGATTGTATGTCAATATATGATTTCCTATATATTTTCAGATATCAATTCAATCCATTATTTAAAGTGGAACCAGTTATAATATTTATTCACAGTATGGTCTATTCATGCATTATCTCTATATTCATAGACACAGGGTACACCACTTTGTACCCCCAATACTGATTTGTATGTCTTCAAATATTGCTCCCAGTAATCGTGGAAGAAATACTCATGTCTTATGATCTACATATACATTTGATCACAATATTTTTCTGGGCACAAAATGCAAAAATCACACTTATGATTGTACCAAATACTAAATGGAAAGTGAACATGGATTACTAAAACGATAAATGTCCTGGTTGCCTAATGCTTTCAAATGTCATTCCTATTGGTGACGACATATTTGTTTCTTCCTAAGATTATGTATTCAATCTCAACCCTATTGAAAATGTCTAATCCTATCACTCACTGTATAATTGCCTAATTTCGTAAGGTCTGTATTGATATTTTCCTTTCTACATATTTTCCCCAGTTAATCATTGTGAATGACTCTTCACATGTGCTGAAATTTACATTCACTCTATAACCAAAACACTATTGCTACAGAACTTTTGCTCCATGTCCTATACTCACTCTATTTCCTAAACCTACTGACTACCTTCCTAATCCCACCGACTATCTCAATTTGAGTGGATGTTCTCTTCTAAAATCAATCTTCCAAGGTGTAAGGTCCTATGCCATTGATTATCGATTTATCTGAGACATCTCTGCAGAAGGTAATTATAAGCTAAGTATCCCAATCAAGGGCCTAATGCCCTTCTGGGCTTCAAATCTTACCTAGATTTCTGTTTCCATACTTATATTTCACCTCTATAATCTTATAAATATCGCAGGTTCCCAATACTATTAATCATCCTTCGCAATGATTCGTAACCCAAATCAAACATGTTATTAACCCTAACCATACACTCTTCCCTCAATCTAACTTTGCAGAAGAGCAGGGACAGAGTTCGTCTTACAATACAGGAATGTAGGGTATCTTCCTCCTGCTGAGAACCTCAAATGTCCATGCAAATTTGATCCCTGGAGAAGATGTAGGCATCTATGAAGGACCTGAGAGAGCAAATGTCATCTTCCATCGCAAACAACCTTTCCAGGATGAAGGGTTGTGTCTGAATAAGCCTCTCTCTTGTTAATGTACACAAGATACACCAAACAGGCATGTGTGGAGAGCTGTTCCTGGGTGCCTATGGTTGATATACCATTCTAACTTGTAAAAGTGTCACAGGAAGTAAGGGCAGCCTCCATCTCATAGGACAAAGTGGTTGCCAAGGCAATGACCTCAAAGAATTCCTGAAGGAAGTAATCTCACCTCACTTCCTTGGTGATGGAACTCTCTGAACTTGGAATCCGGGAAGCCAGGCACCCAGAGCCAGTCTCAGTCCCAGTCCCAGTGGTCTTATTTTTTGGATTTACCAAGGACAGAGTCAGTCTTTCTTGGTACCTACTGAGGTGAGGATGAACAAATGTCAGGAAAGCTCTGAAGAGGGGCCTTTCCTGAGACAGCAGGTAGTGGCTCACCACTGGCTAGTGACAACTTCACAGATTTGGCCAACGAGACCATATCTGACACAGGACAGGCGATTTCATCAGAACATAGTTTGGCCCACCAGTCAGAAGACACTCCCAATAGTCACAGACCTACTTGGGGAAGGAGTTTCCTTTGTGTGTGTGGGTGTGGGTTTGAGATTTTGTCTCATGTTCTGAGAATAGGTAGGAAAGGCGGTTTGTTTGGTTTGGAGTGAACTGTTTCTGGTAAGTCGTTTGACAAGGCCAGTGTTTCTTTGTCTGTGTATCCCACTGTGTCCGTGGTTTTAGATATTAGAAAAGAGAATGAATCATTTGATGTGTCCTGTCTAGACTCAACTTGCCCAATTTATGAATGGACTGCGGCTTGACTTATGGGAGGACAACTCCAACAATCTTCCTAAGTTCCTCTTTTCTTCCTGAATTCTGGCCACTCTCCAGAATAGGCTCATGGTTTTTTGTCCAAAATATGTACCACCTCCAAGCTCTGTGACATGGCCATGTACTGGATAGCTGAAAGAAATGGGAGCATCTCAGAAAACTCAGATATTAGTTTGACCAGGAAATTCTAAGTGAAGAAACCCTGCTTTGGGCCTTTTGCTCACCAATTGTTCTGATGCCCTGAATGTCAGGAAGGTCATTACCTCAGGCCACACCATTGTAGAGCCTAAAGAAACAGTTTTCAAATGGAAATGAAAGGGCATCACCTGTGGCTCTTTGCTTAATTGCTTTGGAAAGGGATGTGTCTGAATCAGCCTTTTGGCCCTGTGTGAGACTGTGGCTTAGATTCTCAGCACCTGATGGATCTAAAGAAGGATCCCATGTGTGCATCCAAAACCAAAATGGACAAAAGAGCAGTCAGTGTGGATGAAGTCTCTCGCATTCCTCTGTAAGGTTCCTGTCATCCATCATGTGAGAATAGTGATAATTTGGTTCAAATGTGTTCCTCAAAACCCTGCAGAGGCTAGCCCATAAGTGCTTGGTTTTTCTCAAGACTCCAATTCACATAAAGAATCTAAAACACACAGTCAGTAGGCCTCAAATTGGAGAAGCAGTGCCATATTAATGGCAGGCCTATTTGATCACTCTTGGTTCACTGGAAGGATGTCCTGGCCACCCTTATTTTAGGCAAATGAGGGGCAAGGGAGGTTATATTGGACACTGTCTTGGGCTGCACCCCTCATGGAAACCTCCAGCCAGAGATTATGATGATTGTGTAAATGGAAGAAGATGAGTGCCATGTGGAAGTGTTTTGGATTTAATTGTGGATATTTGTGTGACACTTGGAAGACATAACAAGGTCTACCTGGGCTTGAACTCTGGTGTGATTCCCCTTATAGACTGAGTTCAGGAACTGATCTCAGAGAAGTATTGCCATGTATTGTGTTGTGATTTAAGAGGCGATGTATGAGAGTCACCCTTGGAAACTGAGATCTAGCCCCAGAGTGGCTTTCCACAGAGCACTGGGAATTTCAGCCAAGATAACACATGATTTCATTCGAAAGACTTGGCAGACATAGTTGAGAGTGAAAACACACATGGACATCATATTGTAGACCTTAATGGGCCTGGCTTAATGTGACCTTTTGGCCATTCTTTGGGAAGCCTTGCCTGTGAGGGTTCTCCAGAGCTTTCATTGAAATAATCTTGCTCACCATTTACTGGTTCCTGAATGAATTGAAACCCACAGTGCCTCCAACTTCATCCTTGAAAAATGTCTAAATAAATACCATGAAATTTTTGAAATTCCCATGACCAGGTGGCACTGGAGAATCTTTGGATGTCCTGTTGCTGATCATGGATGTACCAGACAGTGCCTTGCTTGACTGGGTTTTATGAAAATTGTGTAGAACAGAGGTGCCAGAAAGTTGCAGCCTGCTGAGAAGTGGGCCTAGAGCTGTGGTGGGCAGGAGTGTGATAAAATATCTGTGTTGGAGCAATGTGGATCTTCCATTGACTTCCAAATGGCTTGTGGATTACATGAAGCAGCCAGCAGACCCTTGTAATTAAAGGCATCTTGTTATATGGAGAGGATTCAGGGCAATGTTCAGAATCAGGTTGCTATGGACAAGGATGCAATGTGGCAAGCTTTGAGGGATAGAAGTGTGGTTGGTGCGTTCTTCTGCAGACTCTGAACCACCACACATGACAGAACTCCCTCCAGCACTGTGTCTCAGTTGAACTCCTTGAATTTCATGAAGCAAATACCAAACTCCCAGTTCAGCAGCAAAAACCCCACAAAAAGTGGAGGAGGACCAAATGGCTTCACAGTCCAACGGGGAGACACTTAGCCCCCAGAGGCCACAGTTTACCTAAAAAGAAGAAAATCAACACTGCTACCTCATGTTCATTGGAAAATAAGATACCATGTCCTCCACATCACATAGAGGCAGACCCAGCTTTGATGGTCTCACTACAAAGGAAGCCAATTCTCCTGACAACAACATATTTTTCACGTTCCCAAACTCAGAGGCAGTTGCTCTAAAAGTTTTTAGGCCAGCAGAGCTCCATGTTTGTGGAGTGTTTACCCTGTCCATTACTTTTGGAAACTCCTCTACAACCTCCAAGGTTGTGAACTCCTGAGCATTTTCCATTCCAGATATGTATTCACTGATTTTCTATCTATTCTCCTCTAACTGTGTCTTACTTGGGGTGAAGGTAATTTCAAGGCATTGTTCTGGATGAGAGTGGGAGGATATTTGTGTAGCATATATTTGCATACAAATTGGATTCAATTTCCAATTTTCCTTTTGAAATACTGAATCCCTGACACTAACCCATACATACTAGAGTCAGACAACTCATCCTAATATGATAGAGAAAAATAACACAAACCTATAGAAATACAAGCAGTTCATTGGAGGCATGTTGTATATTTGGACTTGCATTTTGCATTATACAAGGTAGGAGTTATAAATCTAGTCAATGTTTAATAGAAAAAGATCTCCATGTGTTTTTAAAGTTAACAAATATGAGAATTCATGTTTCCCTTTCTCTTTAGCCTATTCACACTTGTATATTTATATGCATATATAGAATCCTACCAGGTATCACACGTACATCTTTGTGAGGTGGCTGACTTGGCAGATACAAATTGTGAGAAGAGATCACTCCTCCTAAATGCTGTTGGAACTGAAAATTCAACCTATAAGGAGCGTCCTAGTAGAACAACATTATACGTAAACTCATGTTCAGCAAAATAAATATTTTTGCATCTGTGGATGATATATATTTACTGATGAATTTCGATTGGCATTTATATTGCTACTTTTTAATGTCTGTGAGTGTTTTGTGTGTGTGTTTGTGTGTGTGTGTGTACACTCTCCAGATTTTTCAAAATATGAAATATATGTGTCAAATATACACTCTCTAAATTCATTTATGTTCATGTATGTGGATTTTTAATCAACTTTTCACAAGATTATTCTTGTGAAAAGTTGATTAAAAATATTCAGAAATATTCATCCACCTGAAATACATATTTGTTTCCTAGTACTGAAAACTAACTTCAGTTAATGATGCATACAAATCCTAATTATTCTACAGTAACTGACCCAGTCTAACATCAATGCAAGTAGATTCCAATGGGACATGATATGTAATTCTTTATTCATTTGTATTCGACACTTTTACATTATTATTTCTTCAGTTTTTGCACATCATAGGATATACATTTCATCCACAAGTTCACAAATTTGTAGGCATTTGTTTCAAATTTAATCACTTTTTGCTTCAGAACACATGTATTGTCAAGGTTTCTTTACTGGTATTTTCATGAGTCTTCTTTCCAAACACATTATTTCCATAGTCACTTTTGAAGCAAAACTCACACACTCTTCATGATAAACCAAAACACGAATATTACCATTAGATGTATAACTGCTTGGAATGAATGATTGTATATCAATATACGATTTCCTGTGATTTTTCAGATATTAGATCAATTCATTTTTTAAAGTTGAAAAAAGTTATATTATTCATTCACATTACGGTCTATTCATTCTTTATCTCTATATTCATAGACACAGGGTACACCTCTTTGTACCCCCGATTCTAATTTTACATCTTCAATATATTGCTTGCAGAAATGTTGGAAGACATACTCATGTCACCTGATGTACATATACATTTTATCAAAGTAATATTCTGGACAAAAAAATGTAAAGGTCACATTTATGATTGTACCAAAGCCTAAATGTAAAGTGTACATGAATTACTAAAAACATCCATGTCCAGGTTGCCTAATGCTGTCAATTGTCAATCCTATTGGTGACTACATATTTGTTTCTTCCTAATTTATATATTCAAACTCAACCCTGTTCGAAATGTCTAATCCTATCACTCACTTTATACTTTGCCTGATTTCATAATGTTTCTATTGATATCTGCTTTTCAACAAATTTTCCCAAGTTGATCCTAGTGACTGACACTTCATATGTGCTGACATTTACATTCACTCTATAATCGAAACCCTATTGCTAAAGAACATTTGGTCCAAATCCTATACTCACTCTTCTTTCTAAACCTACCGACTATCTTCCTAATCCTACCGACTATCCCTTTTTGACTGGATGTTCTCTTCTACATTCAATAAAATGTCCTATGCCATTGTATATCGAATTATCTGAGACAATTTTGCAGAGCATAATTCAAAGCTAAGTATCCCAATCAAGGGCCCAATGTCCTTCTGGGCTTCAAATCATACCTAGATTTCTGTTTTCATACTTATATTTCACCTCTATATTCTTGTAAATATCGCAGGTTCCCAATAGCATTATTCATCGCACAGAATGATTCGTAACCCAAATCAAACCTGTTATTAACCCTAAACATACTCTGTTCCCTCAATCTCATTTTACAGAAGAGCAGGGACAGAGTGGTTTTTACAATACAGGAAACTTGGGGACCTTCCACCTGCTGAGAACTTCAAAGGTCCATGCAGAAATGATACCTGGAGAAGTTGTAGGCAGGTATGAAGGACCTGAGAGAGCAAAAGTCATCTTCCAATGCAAACAACCTGGTCAGGATGAAGGGATATGTATGAATCAGCCTCTCTCTTCTTATTGTAGAGAAGATGGACCAAACCAGGCCTGTGTGGAGAGCTGTTCTTGGGTGCCAATGGTTGATATACCATACTACCTTGTGAAAGTGTCACAGGAAGTAGGGGAAGGCTCCATCTCATGGGACCTTTGTAAGCAACTGTTAGGACAAAGTCGTTGCCAAGGCAGTGACCTCATTCAGTTCCAAAGAAAGTGACATACCTCATTTCCTTGGTGATGGAACTGTCTGAACTTGGTATCCAAAAAGCCAGGCACCAAGAGGCAGTCCCAGTCCCAGTCCCAGTGGGCTCACTTGTTTGGATTTACCAAGGACAAAGTCAGTTTTCTTGGTACCTAATGATGTGAGGATGGCCAAATGCCAGGAAAGCTCTGAAGATGGACCTTTCCTGAGAAAGCAGATAGTGGTTCACCACTGGCTCCTGACAACTGCACAGAGTTGGCCAAGGAAACCAGATCTGAGAGAAGACAGACCGTTTCAGGGGAACATAGTATGGCCCACCAGTCAGAGGACACTCTGGATAGTCACAGACCTACTTGGGTGAAGGAGGTGCCTTTGTGGGAGTGTGTGTGGGTTTATTGTTTTGTCTCATGTTCTGAGAATAGATGGGAAAGGCGGTTTGGTTTGGAGTGGACAGTTTCTAGTAAGTTGTTTCACAAGGTGAGTGTTTCTATGTCTGTGCATCCCACTGTGTCCATTGTTGTAGACATTGGAAAAGAGAATGCATTAATGGATGTGTCCTGTCAAGTGTAAATCTTCCCATATTTCAACCTGCCCAATATATGAATGGAGTGCAGCTTGTCTTGTCGATGTGCAACACCTGCTATCTTTCTAAGTTGCTGTTTTCTTCCTGAATTCTGTCCACTCTCTAGAATAGGCTCATGGATTTATGTTCAAAATATGTACCACCTCCAACTCTGTGACATGGCCATGTACTGGATAGCTGAAGAGAATTGCGAGCATCTCAGAAAACTCAGATATCAGTGTGACCAGGAAAGTCTCAGTGGAGAAACCCTGCTTTTTGCCTTTTGCTTACTTATTGTTGTTTTTCACTGAATGTCAGGAAGTTCTTTGCCTCAATCCACCCCTTTGTGAAGCCTGAAGTAAACAGTTTTCAAATGGAAATGAATGGCATCACCTGTGGCTCTTTGCTTAATTGCTTTGGGAAGGGATGTGTCTGAATTAGTCTCTTGGCCATGTGTGTGGCTTTGAGTTAGATTCTCAGCACCTGATGCATCTAAAGAATGATCCCATGTGTGCATCCAAAACCATAATGGCAAAAAAATCATTCATTATGGATGAAGTCTCTTGCCTTCCTCTGTTAGGTTCCTGAACTCCATCAAGTGAGAATAGGGATTCTTTGGGTCAAATGAGTTCTTCAATTCCCTGCAGAGGTGCTTGGGTTTTCGAGTAACTCCAAATCACATAAGAAATTGATACCTGAAATCATTAGGCCTCAAATTGGAGAAACACAGAAGTATTAACGGCAGGCTTATTTGATCACTCCTGGTTCACAGAAACGGTGTCCAGGCCACCCTGACTTTAGGCAAATGAGGAAAAAGCGAGCTGATTTTGGACACTGTCTTGGCTTTTCTCATGACTCCAATTCACATAAAGAATCTACACCCCACAGTCAGAGAGCCTCAAATTGGATAAGCGGAGCAGTATTAAGGGCAGGCCTATTTGATCACTCCAGGTTCACAGGAAGGGTGCCCAGGCCACGCTGAAGTTAGGCAAAAGAGGTGCAAGAAGCATATTTTGGACATTTTCTTGGGCTGCACAACTCATGGAAAACTCCAGGAAGAGGTTATGATTAGTGTCTATATGGAAGAAGAATAGGGCCATGAGGGAGTATTCTGGTTTTAATTGTTTTCATTTGAGTAGCGGTTGGAAGAGTTGTCTGGGTCCACCTGGACTTGAACTCTGGTGTGATTCTCCTTATAGACTGAGTTCTGGAACTGACCTGAGAGAAGTATTGCCAAGAATTGTGTTGGGATTTTAGGAGGCCAGGCATGAAGTTGCCATTGGAACCTGAGATCTAGGCACAGGTTGGCTTTCCACAGAACACTGCGAATCTCAGCCAGGATATTACATGATTTTATTCTGAAAGACTTGGCATGCATTATAGAGATTCAAAACCCACATGGACCTCGCTTTATAGACCTCAATTGGCCTCGCTTCATCTGACTCTTTGGCCACTCATTGGGTAGCCTTGCTTGTGAGAGTACTCCAGAGCTTTGCCTGAAATTAGTTTCCTAACCCTTTAAGGGTTCCTGAATGAATTGAAACCCACAGTGCCTCCAACTTCATCCATGAAAAATTGCTAGATAATTACCATGAAATTTTTAAAATTCCCATGACCAGATGTCACTGGAGAACCTTTGATGTCCTGTTGATGATCATGAATATACCAGACAGGGCCTTGATTGACTGGGTTTCATGAAAATTGTGTAGAAGAGAGATGCTAGTAAGTAGGAGCCTGGTGAGTAGTGGGACTAGAGAAGTGTTATGCAAGTGAGTGATAAAACATCTGTGGTGGGGCCATGTGGATCTTCCATTGGCTTCCAAATGGCTTAAGACTGACATGGTGCAGCCATCAGACCCATATACGTAAAGGCATATTTTTATATGGAGAGGTTTTAGGGCAATGTTCAGAATCATGTTGCTATTGTCAAGGGGGCAAGCTACGTGGGATAGAAACCTGGTTGGTGCATTCTCCTGGAGACCATGCCCACCACAGCTGACAGAACTCCCTTCAGCACTGTCTCCCATTTGAACTCATTGTATTTCATGAAGCAAATACCAAACTCCCAGTGCAGCAGCAAAAAACACGACGATAATTGGAGGATGACCAAGTTGTGTCACAGTCCACACGGGGAGACACTTAGCCCTCAGTGGCCACAGTTTACCTACAAAGAGAGAATTCAGCACTGCTGCCTCATTTTTATTGGAAAATAAATAACCATGTCCTCCAGGTCACATAGAAGCAGATCGAGCTTTGATTGTCTCACTACAAATAAAGCTAAAGCTAATGAAAACAACATATATTTTAAGTGCCCAACCTCAAAGGCAGGTTCTCAAAAAGTCTTTAGGCCAGCAGAGCTCCATGTTTGTGGAGTGTTTACCCTGTCCCTTATTTTGGAAACTCCTCTACCACCTCCAAAGATGTGAAATCTGGAGCATTTTCCATTCCTGATAGGTATTCACAGATTTTCTAACTCTTCTCCTCTAATTGTGTCTTACTTGGGGCGAAGGTAATGTCAAGGCATTGTTCTGGAGGAGAGTGGGAAGAATTTTCTGTAGCATATATTTGCATACACATTGGATTCAGTTTTTTATTTTCCATTCAAAATACTGAATCCCTGACTCTAACCCATACCCGACCAGACTCTGACTACTAATTCTAATATGATGGAGAAAACTAACCCAAACAGAATAGAAATACAAGCAGTTCAGAGTAGGCCTGGTGTATTGTTGGACTTGCCTTTTGCATGATACAGAGTTGGAGTCATGAATCTAGTCGATTTGTTGTTGAAATAGTTGTCCATGTATTTTTAAGGTTAACAAATATGTGAATTCCTGTCTCCCTTTCTCTGTATTCTTATATGCACATATAGATTCCTACCTGGTACCACACGTACATTCTTGTGAGGTGGCTGACTTGGCAGATACAAATTGTTAGAAGAGATCACTCCTACTAAACTTGTTGGAATTGGATATTCAACCTATGGGTGAGCTTGCTAGTTGAAGAGCATTATACATAAATCCATGTTCAGTAAAATTAATATTTTTAGATCTCTGGATGATGCATATTTTATAATGAATTTTGATTGACATATATATTGATACTTTTTTGTCTGTGTGTGTGTTTTGTATATATATATATATATATATATATACACTCTCCAGATTTTTCAAAATATGAAATATATGTGTCTTATATACACTACCTAAATTCATTCATGTTTATGTATGTGGATTTATAATCAACTATTCACAAGATTATTCTGAGAAATATTCATCCACCTGAAATTTGCCTAATGATCTCAAATGTCAATCCTATTTGTGACTACATATTTGTTTCTTCCTAAGATTATATATGTAAACTCAACCCTGTTCAAAATATCTAATCCTATCACTCACTTTATACTTTGCCTGTTTTCGTAATGTCTCTATTGATATCTGCTTTCCTACATATTTTCCCCAGTTCATCATTGTGACTGACTCTTCACCTGTGCTGACATTTACATTCACTCTCTAATCGAAACCCTATTGCTAAAGAACTTTTTTTTCCAATTCCTATACTCACCCTTATTCCTAAAAGTACTGACTATCTTCCTAATGCTATAGACTATCCCTTTTTGACTGGATGTTCTCTTCTACATTCAATCATCCAAGTAAATGTGGGGCGAGCTTCAGAGGAGGAGACAACCAACAGAATATCTCATGCAACATCAAAGGGTTTTTTTGGTGTCCAGCATGCTGGGGCTCAGAGATCACTTGAATCGAGCAGATAGCCCTGAGAATAGCTTAAGTAGAGCTTATATACTTTCCCTGGAGAGGGCAGGGAGGGAATTTTATTGATGGGTCAGGGCGAGTGGGTGGTTTGCGTGCAACTGGGTGAGGGAGTACATTCTGCAGTTGCGCAGTTGGGGACAGAACATTCTGGGAACAAGATTTGCAAGCATTTCTCAAGATTTCAACAGTGTTTTGTTAAGCATACAGAAAAATAAGAAGTGACAAGTACCTATTTTATTAACCTTTAATTCCCCACTTCTTCTTCTGGCTACTTTTAATCATAAAAATGATCATTGGAGGGTGTCACATTCTATGTCTGCTAGTAAGGTATTACCATAAGTTTAACTCGTCCAATTTGAGCCTGGAGAAAAGAAATTACATGGTTGAGCAAACAGGGTTTTATAGTTAGCAATAATATGAGGATTATTATTGGACCTGCCAGGTTGATAAAAACGTAGTTAACCAGGAGGAGTGTGTGAACCAAGACTCAAGCCACCCTTTTTGGGCCTCTCTCTCTTGTTGATGCTCTTCAAGGTGTCTTTTAAATTTACTCATAGATTTTATTACAACTCCAGTATGGTCAGCATAAGAACAACATTCTTTCCTCAATGCATCACAAAGGCCCCCTTCTCTAATAAAGAGGAGGTCCAACCCTCAACTGTTCTGTAAAACAACTTCAGAGAGAGAGGTTAAAGATTCATGCAAAGCTCTGATGGGGGTTTCTAATATCTTAGTTTTGCTCTATTGCTGCTTCTAATTGGGTCATTTGTTGTTTCCCATGGACAATGGCAGTGGCTCCTGTGCCCACCCGTGCAGCAACTCCTATTCATAATAGGATGGCTAAAGTGAGCGATACATGTTCCCAGTGGAACCGGTTGTATGCCCCCCCCATTTGATCTTCAAACGAACCTGCATCATGATAGAGCACTCTGGGAAACATCTGCACCATTTCAAAATTAATCCCATCTGTTGACCATTTCATGAAAACATAAACAATGTTTAAGTATATAGAATTATGCTGTTGTAGGGACAGACAAGGCAAGGCACCTAAGGCACTGAAGACAGGGAAACAGTCCTATTTTGTTGCAACAGGATTCAGAGGGCATTGCTTCTGTTGTAATCAATTAATCCCCTGAAACTCAAGTTTAGGTAGTTTCAGAATTTTGTACCCAGCATATAAGGATGGGGCTCAGAAGTTTACAGTCTGCAGAAGTTCAAAAAAGCAGTATTTGTTTCTGATTTTTCCTCTGTTCTGGGCAAGTTAAATTTTCAAGGACACATGGGAGGGGGAGAGCTTTTTATTCCCTTTCTTATTTTCCCCCTGCCAGCTGTTACAACGGAGCCCATTTGGTAATTTCTTTATCTTAGAAATGTAGCCATTTCTGTGAAGCCCCAGCTGAAGGCCAGAGGCCTTGTTCACATATTTTGTGAAAAACAAGTTAGGGGTTGTCTAGCTTAGAAGTACTGAGTTTTTTAACCAGTGGCCAAGTAGAACAGGGCAATACAAAAAGAGAAAGTTTATCTACATTGAACTCTTTATAGAAACTCTATGCTGAAAGTTCTAAATTCAGCCATGGTGAAGACTTCTGGAGAAGGACGTTTAAGACTTTTCTGTGGGCCTGGTACAGAGGGGGAATACGGGGAAGGTGGGGCTGAGAGAAGCTCTGAGGATCTGAGAATGAGGAAAAAGAGAGATGTAAAAAAATAATTGGAAAGGGGTTTGGGAATTTCCTAGCAACAAAACTTCAGCAGTAGAACAGGTAGAGCAGAGCAGAAAACGGGAGTGAGTATCCCAAAATTCTGTGAGGGACTTTAAATTTTAGTAACCTGTTTTCAGTGATGACAAAGCAACTTTAATGGCCATTTATATTACATCTTGGATAAGGGTCTGAGAGCTATCCTCAGCTCGTTTGAGCTTTGGGTTAGCTGGAAAGAGGACCTGGTGGGACCCGGTGAGGGCACTGACAGGAGAAGAGAGGAATGAGTCGGTGGAGGGGTACCTCAGTACCTGCTACCTCACTAGTGGGCAATTGTCTGAGAACTGGTGGAGGTTTGGGTTTCTGATCTAGTAATTGGAGGGGAGAAATCAGGTTGCTGAGGTGGGAGTGACAGCAGAGAGTCTGGAGCAGAAGGCTGAGGATAAAAATCTATTGGAGAAGCATAGTTCAGGATGTGAGTGAAGGAGGGAAAAGGCTTCCACATAGGGGAATCTCCTTTCACCCTTTTGAGCACTTGCAGAAGTTAAAAAGGTCACGCAAAATTTGAGGATCTAGAGACCCCTCTGGGGGCCATCCTTTTTCTGTTTTCTACTTGGTAATATGGCCAATGCTGTGTACTGAATTTGATGAAGTATTGGGGTTCCATCAGGCAGCCCCTGTATGATCACATCTCCATGAAATACAGAAGAAGTCGGCTTTTCCCCCACACAGCCGTTACTGTTTGTGGCTTTGATAGTTTGCCGGGCAAACATAGTAATCTAGGCTAGCCAACCGCATCTGGCTCGCGTGTCCCTACATCCATAAAGTTTGTTTCCATTATCTATGGTACGGAAGGGATTTAAGGGTATTTTAGTGGGATTTTCTTCATCAGGGATATCCCAATAAAAAAGACCTATGGCCAGCTGACAAATGTCTGGGTGGAGAGATGGCCACCAGGTCCCTAAGGGGGCTGTATGCGAGATAGATTATACTCTTTTCCAGTAGGATTTGTGATCAGCCATCGCTGCTTAACAGGCTGATGAGGGTTAGGACTACTTGTGGCCAAGGGGAGAGTATATAACCTTATCCACATGGCGAATACACAATTTGAAACTGTTACCAGTCTTTTCCAGTTTCCAGAAAGATTCTGGACAAGGAGCAGGCTTGAGATGAGAGGCATGGATCCAGGAAGTGATTCTGTATACCTTTACCACTGTAGGTGTTATAAGTAACACCTGGTATGGTCCTTTTCAGCAGGGTTCCAGGGATGACACCTGATGTCATCTTACATACATGAAGTCTCTTATTTGATATGGATGTGGAATCCCCTGGTACACAGTTTGGTAGGCAGTGGCCAGCTATTTTCATAGGTATCACTGAGTTCTTTCAAGAGCTTTAAGTCTGTCAACCAAGAGGGTGTGAAATGGATCCTTAGGTCTTACAGTTGGGCTTAGGACCCTTACTGGACGAGGGCCACCATAGAGAATTTCTCAGGGGGTAAGGCTACTCAAAGAAACAGAAGGATTTTTTCTTGCATGAAACATTGCGTAAGTCAGGAGCATAGTCCAATCTTTTATGCTGGTCTCTAAGCTTAATTTCGTTAAGGTCTCTTTAATTGTTCTATTCATTCTTTCTACTTGTCCTGAACTCTGGGGTCTATAAGCACAATATAACTTCCAATTAATCCCCAGGTTCCTGGCTAACCCCTGACTTACCTGGGCCATGAACATCGGTCCATTATCAGATCCTATTACCGGCTTAGCTTCCTCCAATGGTAGAGAGGCTTAGTCAGAAGCAGGGGAATCACTTAGAGTGTGTTGTGTGTTAGGGGACGAGGGCAGTGGATAAGGAGGGGAAGAAGAGTCCAGTAGAGTCAAATCTTGTGACTCAGGGAGAACAGAGGGTGGAGGAGATGGAAGAGGTGAGGGTTTGAGAGATCATGGGGGAAGGAGTATGAGCAGAGGCATGGGCAAGGAAAGGCTTCACCCATGGTGGAGGAGATTTGCAGAGGTTGGCAAAGTTAAGATATATGGCTGTTGATCAGGATGGCTATGTGGCCCTGGCTGAAAGACAATATCTCTGACTTTTTAAATTAGTGGGAAGTAGAAAGATATTTCTAGGGGCCATACGACTCCAAAATGGGCCATTCTGAGGCACAGAGAGTCTGCCAGGTCTAGCGTTTTACTAAAAAAAGAAAGATACTGAGCCCTTAAGCAGACTTTGGTTCAGTGATCAAGGGTCAGGGACAGAGCCATTGAAGTGCTCTGTCCCATAATGAAAGGTACACAAACAGTAAAAGCAAAGTCACATGACACAGATAAGACAAGACCATGAAGACAGGCAATGGACGTCCAACACTGAGACCAGGAATGCGTAGCCGGCAAAACCCGATAGGATGGCAATACCTAATCTAAAACAAAATATCACTGAGTCGATGAAGCAATTGTTCCTTGATTCTCCGAGTCCTCTGCGGGGTCCCCCATGGAGGTGCCCTATGTCTCTGTGACACGTCTCTCAGCCACTGTCGGAGAGACCCCAGGCTCTTCATCTCCAGCAATTTTGCCAAGCCCTAACATGACACCTGAAACCAGAAAGAGGCGCCTTACTTGCTCCGAGAGGAGCCCGTTGGGGGTCTCTCATCCGCCACTGCCAGAACTCGGTGGAACCTCAATATGTAAAGGTCAGGCGAGTGTCGGAGGAAGAGACTACCAAGAGACTGTCTCATGCAACAGCAAAGGGTTTATTTTGGGTCCAGCTTGCTGGGGCTCACAGCTAACTTAAATAGATCAGAGAGCTCTGAGAACAGCTTATGCAGAGCTTACATACATTTCTTGGAGAGGGAAGGGAGGGAAGTTTACTGATGTGTAAGGGTGAGTGGGCGGTTCGCGTGACACCGAGTGAGGCAGTACATTCTGCAGTTTGGCAGTTGGGAACAGTACATTCTAGAACAAGATTAGCAAACATTTCTCAAGATTTCAACAGTGTTTTGTTAAGCATACAGAAAAACAGGAAATTACAAGTACCTATTTTATTAACCTTTCACTACCGACTATCCCTTTTTGACTGGATGTTCCTTCTACATTAATTCATGCAAGGTACAAGGACCTATGCCATTGTATATCGATTTATCTGAGACATCTCTGCAGAACGTAATTCAATGCTGCGTATCCCAATCAAGGGCCCAATGCCCTTCTGGCCTTCAAATCATACTTAGATTTCTTTTTTCATACATATATTACACCTATATATTCTTATACACATAGCAAGTTCCCAATACCATTATTCATCCAGCACAATGATTTCTAACCCAAATCAAACATGTTTTTAACCATAATCATACACTGTTCCTTCAATCTAACTTTATAGAAGAGCAGGGAAAGAGTTGATTTTACAATAAAGAAATGTAGGGAAACTTCCACCTGCTGAGAACCTCAAAGGCCCATGCAGAAATGATCCCTGGAGAAGATGTAGGCAGCTATGAAGGACCTGAGAAAGCAAAAGTCATCTTCCATGGCAAACAACCCGGTCAGGATAAAAGGTTGTGTCTGAATTAGATTCTCTTCTTAATGTAGAGAACATGGACCAAAACAGGCCTGTGTGGAGATCTATTCCTGGGTGCCTATGGTTGATATACCATTCTAACTTGTGAAAGTGTCACAGGAAGTAGGGGCAGCCTCAATCTCATGGGACCCTTGGAAGCAACAGTTAAGACAAAGTGGTTGCCAAGACAGGGACCTCATTCAGTTCAGGAAGGAAATGACCTCACCTCACTTCCTTGGTGATGGAACTTTCTGAACTTTGGATCCAGGAAGCCAGGCACACAGAGCCAGTCCCAGTCCCCATCCCTGTGGTCTCACTTATTTGAATTTACCAAGGACAGTCAGTCTTTCTTGGTTCCTTCAGACGTGAGAAGAACAAATGCCAGGAAAGCTCGGAAGCGTTGCTTTTCTTGAGAAAGCAGTTAGTGGCTCACCGTTGGCTTCTGAGAAGTTCACAGAGTTTGCCAAGGAGACCAGATCTGAGACAGGACAGGCTATTTTGGGGGAACATATTATGGCCTACAAGTCAGAGGACACTCCGGATAGTCAAAGACCTACTTGGGGGAAGAAGGTGCCTTTGTGGGTGTGGTTGTGGGTTTGTGGTTTTGTCTCATTCTCTGAGAATAGGTAGGAAAGTCAGTTTGTTTCGTTGGAAGTGGACTGTTTCTAGTAAGTCGTTTAACATGGCGAGTGTTTCTCTGTCTGTGTATCTCACTGTGTCCGTGGTTGTAGACATTAGAAAAGAGAATTCATGAATGGATGTGTCTTGTCGAGTAGAAAGCTTCTCATCATTCATATTGCCCCATTTATGAATGGACTGTACCTTGCCTTATTGATGTGCAACACCTGCTATCTTCCTAAGTTCCTGTTTTCTTCCTGAATTCCGGCCAATCTCAAGAATAGGCCTATGGTTTTGTGTCCAAGATCTTTACCACCTCAAAGCTCTGTGACATAACAATGTACTGGATAGCTGTAGGGAATGGGGAGCATCTCAGAAAACTCAGATATCAGTGTGACCAGGAAAGTCTCAGTGGAGAAACCCTGCTTTGGGCCTTTTACTTACCAATTGTTCTGTTGCCCTGAATGTCAGGAAGGTCTTTGCCTCTGGCCACCCCTTTTTGAAGCCTGAAGAAAACAGTTTTCAAAGGGAAATGATTGGGCATACCTGTGGCTCTTTTCTTAAGTGCTTTGAAAAGGGATGTGTATGAATCAGCCCCCTGGCCCTGTGTGTGGCTGTGACTTAGATTCTCAGCACCTGATGGATCTAAAAAAAGTTCCCATGTTTGCATCCAAATGAAAAATGGCCAAAAGAGCAGTCATTGGGATGAAGTCTCTTGACTTCCTCTGTAAGGTTCCTGAACCTCATCAAGTGAAAATAGGGATCCTTTGGGTCAAATGAGTTCTTCAAAACCTACAGAGGCTAGCCCATAGGTGTTTGGTTTTATCATGACTAAAATTCACATAAAGAATCTAAACCCCACAGTCAGTAGGCCTCAAATTGGAGAATTGGAGCGGTATTAATGGCAGGCCTATTTGATCACTCCTGGTTCACAGGATGGGTGTCCAGGCCACCTTGACTTTAGGCAAATGAGGGTCAAAGGAGCTTATTTTGGACACTGTCTTGGTCTGCGCCCCTCATTTAAACATCCAGCCAAATTATGATGAGTGTCAATATGGAAGAAGATGAGGGCCATATGGGAGTGTTCTTGTTTTAATTGTGGTAATTTGTGTGGTAGTTGGAAGAGATGACTGGGATCACCTGGGCTTGAACTCTGGTGTGATTCCCCTTAAAGAATGAGTTCTGGATCTGACCTCAGAGAAGTATTGCCGTGAATTCTCTTGGGATTTTACTAGGCCACGCGTGAGAATCGCCTTTGGAAACTGAGATCTAGGCCCAGGATGGCTTTCCACGGAGCTCGGGGATTCTGAGCCAGGATATCACATGATTTACTTCTTGAAGACTTGGCAGCCCTAGTTGAGAGTCCAAACACATATGGACCTCACATTGTAGACCACAATGTGTCTGGATTCATGTGACCTTTTTGCCAGTCTTTTGGAAGGCTTTTCTGTGAGTGTTCTCCAGAGCTTTCATTGAAATGAGCTTCCTCACCATTTAATGGTTCCTGAATTAATTGAAACCCACAGTGCCTCTAACTTCATTTTTGAAATATGACTAGATTAATACCATGAAATTTCTGAAATTCCCATGACCAGGTGGCACTGGATAAACTTTGGATTTCCTGTTGCTGATCATGAGTGTACCAAAGAGTGCCTTGATTGACTGGGTTTCGTGAAAATGGTGTAGAACAGAGATGCCAGTAATTTGGATCCTGCTGAGTACTGGGCGTAGAGAAGTGGACTGTAGGTGTGTAAATAAATATTTTTGGTAGGACCACCTGGATCTTCCATTGGCTTTGAAAGACTTGCGACTGACATGGTGCAGGCAGCAGACCTTTATATGTAAAGGCATCTTGTCATATGGAGAGGTTTCAGGGCAATGTTCAGAATCAGGTTGCTACAGTCAAGGGGAAAGCTATGTAGGATAGAAGCCTGGTTCGTACATTCTCTTCACGACCCTGACCAACCACACATGACAGAACTCCTCCAGCATTTTTATCCCAGTTGAACTCCTTGTATTTCGTGAAGCAAGTACCAAACTCCCAGTGCAGCAGTAAGAAACACCCTGGAAAGTGGAGGATCACCAAATGGCTTCACAGTCCACATGGGAGACACTTCAGCCCAGTGGCCTCAGTTTACCTACAAAGAGAGAATTCAGCACCGCTGCCTCATGATCATTGGAAAATAAGAAACCATGTTCTCCAGGTAACATAGATGCAGACCCAGATTTCATGGTGTCACTACAAACGAAGCTAAATCTCCTGACAATTACATATATTTCTTGTTCCCAACCTCAGAGGAAGTTTCTCAAGAAGTCTTTAGGCCACCACAGCTCCATGTTTCTGGATTGTTTACCCTCTCCCTTACTTTTGGAAACTGTTCTACCACCTCCAGTTTTGTGAACTCCTGAGCATTTTCCATTCCACATAAATTCACAGATTTTCTAACTCCTCTCCTCTAATTGTGTCTTACTTTTAGCGATGGTTATGTCAAGGCATTGTTCTGGATGAGAGAGGGAAGATTTATGTGTATCACATTTTTGCATACACATTAGATTCATTTTCCTTTTTTCCATTTGAAATACTGAATCCCTGACACTAACCCATACCCTACTAGACTCTGACTACTAATCCTAATATCATGGAGAGAAAGAAACCTAACCGAATAGAAATACAGGCCTTTCATAGGAAGCATGGTGTATACTTCTATTTGCCTTCTCCATTATCAAGAGTATGTGTTTTAAATCTAGTCAACTTTTCATTGTAATATTTCTCCATGATTTTTTAAAATTATCACATATATAAATTCCTGTCTCCCTTTCTCTGTATCCTATTCAGCACATGTATTTTTTTATGCATATATATAATATCCTACCTGGTATCACACGGACATTCTTTTGAGCTCCCTGACTTTGGAATATAAAATTGTGAGAACAGATGACTCTCCCTAAATAATGATGGAACTGAAAATTCAACCTATGGGTGAGCTTCCTAGTGAAAAACACTATACATAAATCCATGTTCAGTAAAATGAATATTTTTGAATACGTGGATGAATTATATTTCATGATGAATTTCGATTGGCATATATATTGCTAAATATTAATGTGTGTGTGTGTGTATGTGTGCATGTGTGTGTGTGTGTGTGTGTGTGTTTGTGTATTTTTTTTAAATCTGGAAAAAATATATATGTGTATATATATATATATATATATATATATATTTTTTTTCCTCCAGATTTTAAAAAAAATATGAAAAATATGTGTCTTATTATACACTCCCTAAATTCATTTATATTCATGTATGTGGGTTCAAAATCCAATCTTTACAAGATTATTTTCAGCAATATTTATATTCCTGTAATACATTTTTGTTTCCTACTACTGAAAACTAAGTTCAGTAGGTGGTGCATACAAATCCTAATATTTCTACAGTACCTGACCCAGTTTAACATCAATGCAAGTATATTGCTATGGGACATGATGTGTATTTTGAAGTTCATTTTTATTCAACACTGGTATATTACTATTTTATCTGTTTATGGACATCATAGGATATATTTTTTCATCCACAACTTCACAAAATTATAGGCATTTGGTTCACATTCATTTACTTACTACTTAAGAACACATGTATTCCTCCATGTTTCTTTACTGGTCTTTTCACTAGACTTCTTTCTAAACACATTATTTTTGATTCCATAATCATTTTTGAAGCAATACTCACCCTTCACGATAAACCGTAACCCTAATATTACCATTACATATATAACTGGTTGGAATGATTGTATATATATCAATATAAGATTTCCAATATATTTTCAGATGCAAACTCAATCCATTTTATTTAAAGTTGGAACTAGTTATATACTTTATCACAATATGGTCTATTCATGCAACATCTCAATAATCATCAACACAAGGTACACCTATTTGTATCACCAGTACTAATTTATAAGTTTCCAGAATATTACTCCCCATAATGGTGGAAGAAATACTCATGTCACCTTATCAACATATACAATTTATCACGGTAGTATTCTGGACACAAAATGCAAAGGTCACACATATGATTGTACCAAAGCCTAAATGGAAAGTGACCATGGATTACTAAAAACATCCATGTCCAGGGTGCCTAATGCTCTCAAATGTCAATCCTATTGATTACTACATATTTGTTTCTTCCTAAGATTATATATTCAACCTCAAGCCTGTTGAAAATGTCTAATCCTATCACTCACTTTATACTTTGCCTGATTTTCTAATCTTTCTATTGATATCTGCTTTCCTACATATTTTTCCCAGTTCATCATTGTGACTGTCTCTTCACATGTGCTGACATTTACATTCACTCTCTAACTGAAACCCTATTGCTAAAAAACTTTTGGTCCAACTCCTAGAGTCACTCTTCTTCCTAAACCTACTGACTATCTTCCTAATCCTACAGACTATCCCTTTTTGACTGGATGTTCTCTTCTACATTCAATCATCCGAGGTACACGGTCCTATGCCATTGTATATCGATTTATCTGAGACCTCGGTGCAGAACATAATTCAAGCTAAGTATACAAATCAAGGGTTCTGTTGCCCTGAATGTCAGGAAGGTCTTTGCCTCAGGCCACCCCTTTGTGAAGCCTGAAGAAAAAATTTTCAAATGGAAATAAATGGACATCACCTGTGGCTCTTTGCTTAATTGCTTTGGAAAGGGATTTGTCTGAATCTGCCTCTTGGCCCTGTGTGAGGCTGTGGCTTAGATTCTCAGCACCTAATGGATCTAAAGAAAGAACCCATGTGTGCATTCAAAACCAAAATGGCAAAAAGAGCAGTCATTGTGGATGAAGATTCTTGCCTTTCTCTGTTAGGTTCCTGACCCCCTTCAAGTGAGAATAGGGATCCTCTTTGTCAAATGAATTCTTCAATGCTCTGCAGATATGCTTGGGTTTTCTCATGACTCCAAATCACATAAAAAATCTATACCTGACATTCAGTAAGCCTCAAATTATAGAAACAGAGTGGATTTAATGGCAGGCCTTTTTGATCACTCCTGGTTCACAGGAAGGGTATCCAGGCCACCCTGACTTTAGGGAAATTAGAGGCAAGGGAGCTTATTCTGGAAACTGTCTTTGGTTGCGACCCTCATGAAAACTTCCATCCAGAACTTTTGATGAGGGTCTTTATGGACGAAGATGAGGGCCATGTGGGAGTTTTTTTTGTTCTAATTGTGGTCATTTGTGTGGGGGTTGGAAGAGATGACTTGGTCCACCTGGGCTTGAACTCTGGTGTGATTTCCCTTAGAGCCTGAGTTCTGGAACGTACCTCATAGAAGTATTGAAATGAATTGTGTTGGTTTTTAGGAGGCCACGCATGAATGTCACCCTTTGAAACTGAGATCTAGGCCCAAGGTGGCTTTCCACAGAGCAATGGGAATCTCAGCCAGGAAATCACATGATTTTATTCTGAAAGACTTTGCAGCCATTGTTGGCCCTCGGAAGCAAGAAGGAGTGGCCATACTCATATCGATTAAAATCAACTTAAACCTAAGTTAATCAAAAGTGATAAAGAAGGACACTATATACTGTTAAAAGGCACCATTAACCAACAAGACATAACAATTATCAATTTGTATGCATCAAACAATGGTGGTGTAAAGTCATAAAACAAACTCTCCTCAACTTCAAGAGTCATATAGGCTATAACACAATAATTACGGGTGACTTCAGCACACAACTCTCGCAATTGGACAGATCCTCTAGAGAAAATCTGAATTAAGAAACTATAGAACTTAATAGAACAATCAATAACCTAGACTTAACCAACATATATAGAATATATCAAACATCATAAAGTGGATACATGTTCTTCTCAGCAGCACATTGGTCCTACTCAAATATAGACCATATATTATGCCATATGGAAACTCTTAGTAAATATAAAAGTATGGAGTTAATACCATGCACCATATCTGATCATAATGGAATGAAACTTGAAATTAATGATTGAAGAAGGAAGGAAAAATTCTACATCACATGGAAAATGAACAATATGTTACTGAATGATCAATGGGTTACAGAAGACATAAAGGCGGAGATAAAAAATTTCTTAGAGACAAATGACAATACAGACAAAACATACCGGATTCTATGGAAAACAATGAAAGCAGTTTTAAGAGGGAAATTCATTTCTTGGAATTCTTTCCTCAAAAAAAAAAAAAGAAAAAAAACAACAAATAAATGATCTCACACTACATCTCAAAAACCTAGAAAAAAAAAAGCAAAACAACAAATGTAGTAGAAGACAAGAAATAATTAAAATTAGAGGAGAAATCAACAAAATTGAAACAAAAAAATTGAAAAAATAAAAGTTGGTTCTTTGAAAATAAATTAAATCGACAGGGCCTTAGCCATGCTAATGAAGAGAAGTAGAGAGAGAACTCAAATTACTAACATATGGGATAAAAAAGGCAACATCACAACAGACACTACAGAAATTCAGACGATAATTAGAAAGTATTTTGAAACCCCATATTCCAATAAAACAGAAGATAATGAAGATATTGATAAATTTCTTATGTCATATAATCTGCCAAGTTTGAGTCCAGAAGACTCACACAATTTAAATAGACCAATAACAAAGGAAGAAATAGAAGAAACCTTCAAAAGACTACCAACCAAAAAAAGCCCTGGACCAGATGGTTATACAGCAGAGTTCTACAAAACGTTCAAAGATGAATTAATACCAATACTTTTCAAGCTATTTCAAAAAATAGAAAAAGAAGGAGTTCTTCCAAATTCATTCTATGAGGCCAACATCACCCTGATCCCAACACCAGACAAAGACACTTCAAAGAAAGAAAACTACAGACCAATATCTCTAATAAACTTGGATGCAAAAATTCTCAATAAAATCCTGGCAAATAAAAAACAAAAGCATATAAAAAAATTGTGCTTCATGATCAAGAGGGATTCATCCCAGGGATGCAAGGCTGGTTCAATATACGGAAATCAATAAATGTAATCCATCACATCAATAGACTTAAAGAGAAGAACCATATGATCATCTCGATAGATGCAAAAAAAGCATTCTACAAAGCACAGCATCCCTTTTTCTTTAAAACTCTATAAAACACTAGGAATAACAGGAACTTACCTCAACATGGTAATAGCTATATATGCTAAACCTCAGGCTAGCATCATCCTAAATGGAGAAAAACTGAAGGCATTCCCTCTAAAATTTGCAACAAGACAGGGATGCCCTCTATCACCACTTCTATTTAATTTAGTTCTTGAAATACTATCCAGAGCAATGATACAGACAAAGGAAATTAAAGGCATAAAAATAGGAAAAGAAGAACTTAAATTATCGCTATTTGTGGATGACATGATAATATATTTAACAGACCCAAAAGGGTCTACAAAGAAACTGCTAGAGTTAATAAATGAATTCAGCAAATTGGCAGGATATAAAATCAACACGCATAAATCAAAGGCATTCTTGTATATCAGCAACAAAACTTCTGAAATGGAAATGAGGAAAACCACTCCATTTACAGTATACTCAAAGAAAATAAAAAACTTGGGAATCAACCTAACCAAAGAGGTGAAAGATTTATACAATGAAAACTACAGAACCCTAAAGAGAGAGATAGAAGAAGATGTTAGAGGATGGAAAAATATGCCCTGTACATGGATAGGCAGAAATAACATCATCAAAATGGCGATATTACCCAAAGTTCTCTACAGGTTTAATGCAATGCCAATCAAAAACCCAATGGCATTTCTTGTAGAAATAGATAAAGTAATCATGAATTTCATATGGAACAACAAAAGACCCAGAATAGCGAAAGCAATTCTAAGCAGGAAGTGTGAATCCAGAGTTCAAACTGTACTACAAAGCAATAGTAACAAAAACACTGTGGTACTGGTATCAAAACAGGCAGATGGACCAATGGTACAGAATAGAGGACACAGAGACATATCCACAAAATTACAACTTTCTTATATTTGAAAAGGGACCTAAAAGCATGCAATGTAAGAAGGATAGCATCTTCAACAAATGGTGCAGGGACAATTGGAAATTCATATGCAACAAAATGAAAAGGAATCCCTTTCTCTCACAATGCATAAAAGTTAACTCAAAATGGATCAAGGAGCCAGATATAAAATCAGAGACACTGCGTCTGATAGAAGAAAAAGTTGGCTACGATGTACATACTGTGGGGTTGGGCTCCAAATTCCTTAATAGGACACCCATAGCCCAAGAGTTCATAAAAAGAATAAACAAATGGGACTTACTTAATCTACAAAAGTTTTTTCTCAGCAAGAGAAACAATAAGAGAGTTAAATAGAGAGCCTACATCCTGGGAACAAATTTTTACCCCTTACACTTCAGATAGAGCCCTAATATCTAGAATATACAAAGAACTCAAAACAATTAAACAATGAGATAACAAATAACCCAATCAACAATGGGCCAAGGATCTTAACAGACACTTCACAGAGGAGGATATACAATCAATCAACAAGTACATGAAAAAATGCTCACCATCTGTAGCAGTCAGAGAAATGCAATCAAAACCACCCTAAGATACCATCTCACTCCAGTAAGATTGGCAGCCATTATGAAGTCGAACAACAATAAGTGTTGGTGAGGATGTGGGGTAAAGGGTACACTTGTACACTGCTTGTGGGCCTGCAAATTGGAGAGTCCAATATGGAAAGCAGTATGGAGATTCCTGGGAAAGCTGGGAATGGAACCACCATTTGAGATATCGCCCTTCTCAGACTCTTCCCTGAGGATCTTAATAGAGAGCAGTATAAGGATACTGCCACATCGATGATCATAGCGGCACAATTCACAATAACTAGACTGTGGAACCAAACTAGATGCCCTTCAATAGACGAATGGATAATAAAAATGTGGCATCTATACACAATGGAGTATTACACAGCACTGAAAATGACAAAATCATAGAATTTGCAGGGAAATGAATGGCATTAGAATAGATTATGCTAAGCGAAGCTATCCAATCCTTAAAAAACAAATGCCAAATGTTTCCTTTTATATAGAGAGAGCAAATAAGAAGAGAACAGGGAGGAAGAACATGAGAAAAATATTAAAACTAAACAGAGATGAGTGGGGGGAGAGAAAGGGAGAGAGAAGGAAAATTATATGGAAATGGTAGGAGACTACTCAATGTTACACAAAATTACATATAAGAGGTTGTGAGGCTAAAGAGGGGAAAACAAGGGAGAGAATTAAACAACAGCAGATGAGGTAGAGAGGGAAGATGGGAGGGGAGGGGGAATAGTAGGGGATAGGAAAGGTAGCAGAATTCAACAATAACTAGTATGCTATTATGTAAAAACGTGAGTGTGTAACTGATGTGATTCTGCGATTTGTATTTGGGGTAAAAATGGGAGTTCATAACCCAATTAAGTCAAATGTATGAAAGATGATATATCATGAGCTTTATAATGTTTTGAACAACCAAAAAAAAAGAATTGAATTTCCAATATTTGAGTCATATAACAACTTTATTTTTTAATAAAATTGTCTTTTATTTGTTATCTTACTTGCTGGTATCTGCCTTTCAGTTTTAAAAAACTATGTGCTTTAGCCATTCATCCATGTAGTATGTAACAGAAAATTTTGAGTGTCTCCATATAACCAGATTGGCAAGGCATCAAGGTTTCCTTCACAAACAAGGTGAAGGCTTTGCCATTAGAAATTTAATATTCTGCAAAACAATTTTTTTTAACTTTTCAATTAAATTTCCAAAAAAATTTAGAAAAAAAAAGAATCTAAACCCCACAGTAAGAAGGCCTCAAAGTGGAGAAGTGGAGCATTTACGGCAGGCCTATTTGATCACTGCTGGTTCACAGGAAGCGTGTTCAATCAACCCTGATGTTAGGCAAATGAGGGGCAAGGGAGCTTATTTTGGTCACTGGTTTGGATGTGCACCTCATGGAAAACTCCATCCAGAGGTTATGATGTGTGTTTATATGGAAAAAGATGAGGGCCATGTGGGAGTGTTTTGGTTTTAATTGTGGTCATTTGTGTGGTAGTTGGAAGAGATGACTGGGTCCACCTGGGCTTGAACTCTGGTGTGATTCCCCTTAGAGAATGAGATTTGGAACTGACTTCAGAGAAGTATTGCCATGAATGTTGTTGGGATTTCAGGAGGCCACGCATGAGAGTCGCCCTTGGAAACTGAGATCTTGGCCCAGAGAGGCTTTCCAGAGAGCACTGGGAATCTCAGCTAGGATATCACAGGTTTTATTCTGAAAGACCTGGCAGCCATCGTTGAGAGTCAAAACACACATGGACCTCACATTGGAGACCTCAATGGGCCTGGCTTCATGTGACAATTTGGCCACTCTTTGGGAAGCCTTGCCTGTGAGAGATCTCCAGATCCTTCATTAAAATGAGCTTCCTCAACATTTAATGGATCCTGAATGAATTGAAACCCACAGTACCAACAACTTCATATGTGAAAAATAGTTAGATAAATACCATGAATTTTTAGAAATTCTCATGACCAGGTGGCACTGGAGAACCTTTGGATGTCCTGTTGCTGATCATGAGTATACCAGACAGTGCCTTGATTGACTAGGTATCATGAAAATGGTGTAGAACAGAGATGCCAGTAAGTTGGAGCCTGATATGTAGTGGGCCTAGAGCAGTGGTGTGCAGGTGTGTGATAAAACATCTGTGGTGGGGCCTGTGGATCTGCCATTGACTTTCAAATGCCTTGACACAGACACGGTGCAGCCAGCAGACCCTTCTATATAAAGGCATCTTGTTATATGGAGATTTTTCACGGCAATGTTTAGAATCAGGTTGCTATGGTCAAGGGGCAAGCTATGTGGGATAGAAGCCTATTTGGTGCATTCCCATGCAGACACTGACCCACCACACGTGACAGAACTCCCTCCAGCACTGTGTCCCACTTGAACTCCTTGTATTTCGTGAAGCAAATACCAAACTCCCAGTGCAGCAGCAAGAAACACAATGAAAAGTCGAGGATGACCAAGTGGCTTCACAGTCCACATGGGGTGACACTTAGCCCCCGTGGCCACAATTTAGCTACAAAGAGAGAATTTAGCACTGCTGCCTCATGTTCATTGGAAAATAAGAAACCATGTCCTCCTGGTCACATAGATGCAGACCTAGCTTTGATGGTCTCACTACATCGGAAGTTAAAGCTCCTGAAAACAACATATATTTCAAGTGCCCAAGCTCAGAGGCAATTTCTCAAGAAGTGTTTAGGCCAGCAGATCTCCATGTTTGTGGAGTGTTTACCATGTCACTTACTTTTGGAAACTGCTCTATCAACTCCAAGGTTGTGAACTCCTGAGCATTTTTCATTCTAAATATATATTCACAGATTTTCTAACTCTTCTCCTCTAATTCTGACTTACTTGGGGCAAAGGGAATGTCAAGTCATTGTTCTGGATGAGAGAGGGAAGATTGTTTTGTAGCACATATTTGCATACACATTGGATTCATTTTCCAATTTTCTGTTTGAAATACTGAATCCCTGACACTAACCCATACCCTACTAAACTCTGACTACTAATCCTAATATAATGGAGAAAAATAACCCAAACAGAATAGAAATACAAGCATTTCAGAAGAAGCATGGTGTATAGTTGGAATTACCTTTTGCATGATATAAGGTAGGAGTTATAAATCTAGTCAATTATTTGTTGAAATAATTTTCCATGTGTTTTTAAAGTTAAGAAAAATGTGAATTCCTGTCTCCCTTTCTCTGTAGCCTATTAAGCAAATGTATTTTTATATGCACAAATAGAATCCTACCTGGTTTCACATATACATTCTTGTGAGGTGGCTGACTTGGCAGATACAAATTGTGAGAAGAGATCACTCCTCCTAAACGCTGTTTTAACTGAAAATTGAACCCATGGGTGAGCTTCCTAGATGAACAACACTATACACATATTCATGTTCAGTAAAATGAATATTTTGGGATATGCGGATGAGTTATTTTTCATGATGAATTTCAATTGGCATATATATTGCTACATTATAATGTGTGTGTTTGTGTGTCTATATATACATTATATATATATATATATATATATTCTCCAGATTTACCAAAATATGAAATATATGTGTCTTCTTATACACCGCGTGAATTCATTCATATTCATATATGTGGATTTATAATCAACTTTTAAAAAGTTTATTCTCAGAAATATACATCCACTGAAATAAATATTTGTTTCCTAGTACTGAAAACTAACTTCAGGGAAGGGTGCTTACAAATCCTAATATTTCTACAGTAACTGACCAAGTTTAACATCAATGCAAGTAGATTCCTATTGGATATGGTGTGTTTATTAAAGTTCATTTTAATCAAACCTGGTCCGTTATTATTTCTTCAGTTTATAGACATCATAAATTATATCCTTTCATTCACAAGTTCACAAATTTATAAACATTTGGTTCACTTTCAATCACTTCCTCCTTCAGAACACTTATATTTCTCCATGTTTCTTGACTGGTCTTTTCACTAGACTTCTTTCTAAAGACATTGTTTTCGATTCCATAATCATTTTTGAAGCAAAACTCACACACTATTTATGATAAACGGTAACCCTAATATAACCATTAGATATATAAGTGGTTGGAATGAATGTATGTATATCAATAAATGATTTCCTCTATTTTTTCAGATATCAATACAATCCATTATTTAAATTTGGAACCAGTCATATAATTTATTCACAGTATGGTCTATTAATGCATCATCTCTATATTCATCAACACAGGGTAAGCCGATTAGTATCCCCAGTACTAATTTATATCTTTTCAAAATATTTCCCCCAGAAATGGTGGAAGAAATACTCATGTCACCTGATCTTCATATACATATTAACACAGTAATATTCTGGACACAAAATGCGAAGGTCACCCTTATGATTGTACCAAAGCCTCAATGGAATGTGAACATGGATTACTAAATATATCCATGTCCAGGTTGCCTAATGCTCTCAAATGTCAATCTTATTGGTGACTACAAATTGGTTTCTTCTTAAGATTATGTATTCAACCTCAACCCTGTTGAAAATGTCTAATCCTATCACGTTATACTTTGCCTGATTTCCTAATGTCTCTATTGATGTCTGCTTTCCTACATATTTTCCCCAGTTCATCATTGTGCCTGACTCTTCACATATGGTGTCATTTATATTCATTCTCTAACCAAAACCCTATTGCTAAAGTAAATTTGGTCCAAATCCTAGACTCACTCTTCCTTCTAAACCTACTGACTATCTTCCTAATCCTACACACAATCCCTTTTTGACTGGATGATCTCTTCTACATTTAATCATCTGAGGTACAGGGTCTTATGCCATTGTATATCAATTTAACTGAGACCTCGGTGCAAAACATAACTCAAGCTAAGGATCCCAATCAAGGGTCCAAATCCTTCTGGGCTTCAAATATTACCTAGATTTCTGTTTTCATACTTATGTTCTACCTCTATATTCTTATAAATATCGCTGGTTCCCAATACCATTATTCATCCAGCAGAATGATTTCCAACCCAAATCGAACATGCTATTAATCCTAACCATACAATGTTCTTTCAATCTCACTTTACAGAAGAGCAGGGACAAAGTTGGTATTACAATACAGGAAGTTAGGAGATCTTCCAACTGCTGAGTACCTCAGAATCCATGCAGAAATGATCCCTGGAGAAGATGCAGGCAGCTTTGAAGGACCTGAGAGAACAAAAGTCATATTCCATGGCAAAAACATGGTCAGGATGAAA
Organism: Callospermophilus lateralis; assembly: GCF_048772815.1. Classification (NCBI taxonomy): domain Eukaryota; kingdom Metazoa; phylum Chordata; class Mammalia; order Rodentia; family Sciuridae; genus Callospermophilus; species Callospermophilus lateralis. Next base: position 870,670 of record NW_027514480.1, read on the forward strand.
AGATGTGTCTGAGTCAGCCTCTCTATTCTTTATGTAGGGAAGATGGACCAAACCAGGCCTGTGTGGAGAGCTGTTCCCAGGTAACTATGGTTTCTATACCATTCTAACATGAGAAAGTATCACAGGAAGTAGGGCAGCCTCCATGTCAGGAGACAATAGGAAGAAACTGTTAGGACAAAGTGGTGGCCAAGACAGTGACCTCATTCATTTTCTGAAGGTAGTGACCTCACCTCACTTCCTTGGTGATGGAGCTCTCTGAATTTTGTGATCCAGGAAGCAAGGCACCCTGAGCCAGTCCCAGTCCCAGTCGCAGTGGGCTCATTTCTTTGGATTTTCCAGGAACAGAGTCAGTCTTTCTTGGTACCTACTGATGTAAGGGTTGCCAAATACCAAGAAAGCTCTGAAGAGGGGTCTTTCCTGAGAGGATAGGAATTGGCTCACCACTGCGTCCTTACAACTTCACAGATTTGACCAAGGAGACCAGATCTGAGACAGAAAGGCCATTTCTGGGGAGCATTGTATGTCCTACCAGTCAGAGGACATTCCAGATAGTCACAGACCTACTTGGAAGAAGGAGGTGCATTAGAGGTTGTTGGTTTGTGTTTGTGGTTTTTTCACATGATCTGAGAATAGGTAAAAAAGGAGGTTTGTTTGGTTTGGAGTGGACTGTTTCTAGTAAGTCATTTGACAAGGAGACTGTTTCTGTGTCTGTGTATCCCATTGTGTTTTTCTTTGTAGATATTAGAAAAGAAAATAGCTCATTGGGTGTGTCCTGTCTAGTAGAAAACTTCCCAGTATGCATCCTTCCCAATTAATGAATGGACTGAGGCTTGCCTCATCCATGGGCAACACCTGCTATCTACCTAAGTTCTCATTTTTTTCCTGAATTCTGGCCACTCTCAAGATTAGTATCATGTATTTTTGTACAAGATACGTACCACCTCCAAGCTCTGTGACATGGCCATGTACTGGATAGTTGAAGAGAATGGCGAGCATCTCAGAAAACTCACATATCAGAGTAACCAGGAAAGTCTCCTAGGAGAAACCCTGCTTGGGGGCTTTTGATTACCTATTGTTCTGTTGCTCTGAATGTCAGAAAGGTCTTTGCCTCAGGCCAAACCTTAGTGAAGCCTGAAGAAAAGAGTTTTCAAATGGAAATGAATGGGAATCACCTGTGGCTTTTTACTTTATTGCTTTGGAAAAAGATTTGTCTGAATCAGCCTCTTGGCCCTGTGTGAGCCTGTGGTTTAGATTTTCAGCACCTGATGGGTCTAGAGAAAGATCCCATGTGGGCATTCAAAACCAAAATGGAAAAAAGATCAGTCATTTTGGATGAAGCCTCTCGCCTTCCTCTGTAATATTTCTGACCTCCATCAAGTGAGAATAGGGATCATTTGTGTCAAATGAGTTCTTCAAAGCCCTGCAGAGGCTGGACAATAGGTGCTTGCGTTTTCTCATGACTCCAATTCACACAAAGAATCTATACCCCAGTCAGTAGGCCTCAAATTTGAGAAGTGGAGCAGTATTAACAGCAGTCCTATATGATCACTTCTGTTTCACAGGAATGTTGTCCAGGCCACCCTGACTTTAGGCAAATGAGGGGCAAGGGAGATTATTTTTGACACTGTCTTGGGCTGTGCCCCTGATGGAAACCTCCAGCTAGAGTTTATGATTAGTGTCTATATAAAAGAAGAAGAGGGCCCTGTGGGAGTGTTTTGGTTTTAATTGTCATCATTTGTGTGGCAATTGGAAGAGATGCCTGGGTCCACCTGGGCTTGAACTCTGTTGTGATTCCCCTTAGAGACTGAGTTGTGGAACTGAACTCAGAGAAGTATTGCCATGAATTGTGTTGGGATTTTTGGAGGCCACGCATGAGATTCGCCATTGGAAACTGAGATCTAGGCCCAGGGTGACTTTCCACAGAGCACTGGGAATCTCAGCCAGGATATCACAAGATTTTATTTTGAAAGATTGTCAGCCATAGTTGAGAGTCAAAACACACATGGAATTCACATTGTAGACCTCAATGGGCCTGGCTTCATGTGACCTTTTGCCCACTCTTTGGGAAGCCTTGCCTGTGAAAGTTCTCCAGAGTTTTCATTGAAATGAGATTCCTCACCTTTTAATGGTTCCTGTATAAATTAAATCCCACAGTGCCTCCAACTTCATTATTGAAAAATATCTAGATAAATACCATGAATTTTTTGAAATTACTATGACCAGGTTGCACTGGAGAACTTCTGAATGTCCTGTTCCTGATCATGATTGTACCAGACAGTGCCTTGATTGACTGGGTTTCATGAAAAAAGTGTAGAACATAGATGCCAGAAAGTTGGAGCCTGCAGACTAGTGGGCCTAGAGCAGAGGAGTGTAGGTGTGTGAAAAAAACATTTGTGGTGGGGCCACGTGGATCTGCCATTGGCTTAGAAAGACTTGTGACTGACATGGTACAGCCAGCAGACCCTTCTATGTAAGGGCATCTTGTTATATGGAGAGGATTCCTGCCAAAGGTCAGAATCAGGTTGCTATTGTCAAGTTGAAAAGCTATGTGGGATTGAAGCCTCACTGGTGCATTTTACTAACCCACCACACGTGAGAGTACATCCTCCAGCACTGTGTTCCAGTAGAACTCCTTGTATTTCGTGAAGCCAATACCAAACTCACAGTGCAGCAGTAAAAAACACCACGAAAGTGGATAATGACCAAATGGCTCTACAGACAACACAGTTAGATACTTAGACCCCAGTGGCCAAAGTTTACCTACAAAGAGAGAATTCAGCACTGCTGCCTCATGTTCACTAGAAAACAAAAAACCATGTCATCCAGGTCACATAGATGGAGACCCAGAATTGATGGTCTCACTACAAAGGAAGCTAAAACTCCTGACAACAATATATATTTTAACTGCCCGACCTCAGAGGCAGTTTCTCAAAAAGTCATTGGGCCAGCAGAGCTCCATGTTTGTGGACTGTTTACCCTCTCCCTTTTTGTAACCCGTTCTACCTCCTACAAGTTTGTGAACTCCTGAGCATTTTTCTTTCCACATATGTATTCACAGATTTTCTAACTTTTCTCCACTAATTGTGTCTTATTTGGGGTGAAGGTAATGTCAAAGCATTGTTCTGGATGAGAGTGGGATGATTTTTGTGTAGCACATATTTGCATACACATTAGATTCATTTTCATATTTTCCATTTGAAATACTGAATCCCTGACACTAACCCATACCCTACTAGACTCTGACTACTAATCCAAATATGATGGAGAAAAAGAAACTTAACAGAATAGAAATACAGGCCTTTCATAGGAGGCATGGTGTATACATGGACTTGCCTTCGGCTTTATCAACGGTATGTGTTATAAATATAGTCAACTTTTCATTGTAAGACTTCTCGATGAGTTTTTAAAATTAACACATATGTAAATTTCTGTCTCCCTTTCTCTGTAGCCTATTCATCACATGTATTTTTTAATGCATCTTTAGAATTCTACCTGGTATCACATGTACATTCTTGTGAGCTTGATTATTTTGGAAGATACAAATTGTGAGAAGAGATCACTCCCTCTAAATACTGATGGAACAGGAAATTCAACCTATGGGTGAATTTCCTAGATGAACAATATTATGCATAAATAAATGTTCAGTAAAATGAATATTTTTGGATACGTGGATGATATCTATTTTATTATGATTTTCAAATGTCATATATATTGCTACATTTTAATGTCTGTGTATGTGAGTATCTATCTATCTATCTATCTATCTATCTATCTATCTATCTATATAGATATAGATATCTACTCTTTAGATTTTCCAAAATATGAAATATATGTGTCTTATTATACACTTTCTAAATTTACTCATGTGTGTGTATGTGGATTTATAATCAAATTTTCACAAAATAATTCTTAGAAATATTCATCCACCTTAAATACATATTTATTTCCTAGTACTGAAAACTAAATTCAGTGAATGGTGCATACAAATCGTAATATTTCCACAGTGACTGACCCAGTTTCACATCAATGCAAGTAGACACCTATGGGACCATGATGTGTATTTTGAAGTTCATTTTTATTCAACACTGATACATTACTATTTCTGCAGTTTATGGACATAATAGGATATATTCTTTCATCCACAATTTCACAAATTTATAGGCATTTAGTTCACTTTCAATCACTTCCTACTTCAGAACACATGTATTCCTCCATGTTTCTTGACTGTTCTTTTAATGAGATTCTTTCCAAACACATTATTTTTGATTTCCATAATCATTTTTGAAGCAAAACTCAGACACTCTTCATGATAAACCATAATGCTAATATTTCCATTAGATGTATAACTGGTTAGAATGAATTTATGTATATCAATATAAGATTTCCTATATATTTTCAGATATCAATTCAATCCATTATTTAAAGTTTGAACCAGTTATATTATTTATTCACAGTATGGTCTATTAAGGCATCATCTCTATATTCATAGACCGATGGTATACCTATTTGTATCCCAAATACTAATTTATAAGTCTTTAAAATATTGCTTTAAGAATATTGGAAGAAATACTCTAGCCACCTGATATATATATACATTTCATCACAGTAATATTCCTGACACAAAATGCAACGGACACACTTATGATTGTACCAAAGCCTATATTGAAAGTGAGCATTTATTACTAACAACATCCATGTCCTGATTAACTAATGATCTCAAATATCATTCCTATTGGTGAGTACATATTTGTTTCTTCCAAAGATTAAATATTGAAACTGAACCCTGTTAAAAATGTCTCATCCTATCACTCACTTTGTACTTTGCCTGATTTCCTAATGTCTCTATTGATATCTGATTTCCTACACATTTTCCCCAGTTCATCACTGTGACTGACTCTTGAAATATGCTGACATTTACATTCACTCTCTAACAAAACCCCTATATCTAAAGAACTTTTGGTCAAACTCCTAGACTCACTGAAATGGGTTCTTCAAAGCCCTGCAGAGGGTAGCCCATAGGTGCTTGGGTTTTCTCATGACCCCAATTCACATAAAGAATCTATGCCCCACAGAGAGTAGGCCTCAAATTGGAGAAGTAGAGAGGTATTAATGGCAGGCCTATTTGATCACACCTGATTCACAGGAAGGGTTTCCAGGCCACCCTGAATTTAGGCAAATAAGGGGCAAATGAGCTTATTTTGGACACTGTCTTAGGCTGCGCCCCTCATGGAAACCTTCAGCAAGAAGTTATGATGAGAGTTTATATTGAAGAAGATGAGGGCCATGTGGGAGTGTTTTGGTTTAATTGTGGTCATTTGTGTGGTATTTGGAAGAGATGACTGGGTCCACATGGGCTTGAACTCTGGAGTGATTCCCCTTAGAGACTGAGTTCTGGAAATGAACTCAGAGAAGTATTGACATGAATTGTGTTGGGATTTTAGGAGGCCACACATGAGAGTTGCCCTTGGAGACTGAGATCTAGGCCCAGGATAGCTTTCCAAAGAGCACTGGGAATCTCAGCCAGGATATCACATGACTTTATTCAGAAAGACGTGGCAGCCATTGTTGAGAGTCAAAACACACATGGACCTCAATTGTAGACCTCAATGGGCCTGGCTTAATGTGACCTTTTGGCCACTCTTTGGGAAGCCTTGCCTCTGAGAGTTCTCCTGAGCTTTAATTGAAATAATCTTCCTCACCATTTCATGGTTCCTGAATAAATTGAAAGCCACAGTGCCTCCAAATTCATCCTTGAAAATTGGCTATATAAATACCATGAATTTTTTAAATTCCCATGAACAGGTGGCACTGGAGAACCTTTGGATATCTGTTGCTGATCACGAGTGTACCAGACATTGCATTGATTGACTGGGTTTCATGAAAATGGTGAGAACAGAGATGCCAGAAAGTTGGAGCCTGCTGACTAGTGGGCCCAGAGCAGTGGTGGGCAGGTGTATGATAAAACATCTGTCGTGGGGACACGTGGTTCTGCCATTGGTTTCCGAATGATTTGTGACTGACATGGTGCAGCCAGCAGAACCTTACAAGTAAAGGGACCTTGTTATATGGAGAGGTTTCAGGGCAATGTTCAGAATCAGGTTGCTATGGACATGGGTGCAAGCTTTTTGGGATAGAAGCCTGGTTGGTGCATTCTCCTGCAGACCCTCATCCACTACACGTGAGAGTACTCCCTCTAGCACTGTGTCCCAGTTTTTCTCCTTGTATTACGTGAAGCCAATACCAAACTCCCAGTGCAGCAGTAAGAAACACCACGAAAAGTGGAGTATGACCAAATGGCTTCACAGATCACATGGTTAGACACTTAGACCCCAGTGTCCTCAGTTTACTAACAAAGGGAAAATTCAGAACTTCTGCCTCATGTTCAATAGCATATAAGGAACCATGTCATCCAGGTCACATAGATGCCGACCCAGGTTTGATGGTCTCAATACAAAGGAAGCTAAAGCTCCTGACAACAACAAATTTTTCAAGGGCCCAAACTCAGAGGCAGTTTCTCAACAACTCATTAGGCCACCAGAGTTCCATGTTTGTGGAGTGTTTACCCTGTACCTTACTTTTGGAAATTCCACTACCACCTCCAAGGTTGTGAACTCCTGAGCATTTTCTTTTCCAGATATATATTCACAGACTTTCAAACTCTTCTCCACTAATTGTGTATTACTTGTGGCGAAGGAAATATCAAGGCATTGTTTTGGAGGACAGTGGGAAGATTTTTGTCTAGCAAATATTTGCATACACATTAGATTCATTTTCCTATTTTCCATTAGAAATACTGAATCCCTGTCACTAACCCATACCCTACTAGACTCTGACTACTAATCTTAATATGATGTAGAAAAAGAAACCTAACAGAATAGAAATACAGGCCGTTCATAGGAGGCATGATGTATACTAGGACTTGCCTTCTGCTTTATCAAGTGAATGTGTTATAAATCTAGTCAACTTTTCATTGTAATACTTCTCCATGAGTTTTTTAAGTTAACACATATGTACATTTCTGTCTCCCTTTCTCTGTACCCTATTCATCTCATGAAATTTATTATGCATATTTAGTATCCTACCTGGTATCACACGTACATTCTTGTGAGCTTGCTGTTTTAGGAAGATACAAATTGTGAGAAGAGATTACTCCCCCTAAATACTGATGGAACTGAAAATTCAACATATGGGTGAATTTCCTAGATGAACAGCATTATACATAAATCCATGCTCAGTAAAAAGAATAGTTTTGGATATGAGGATGATATATATTTCATGATGAATTTTGATTGGCATACATATTACTACATTTTAATGTCTGTGTTTGTATCTTTATATATATATATATATATATATATATATATATATATATATATATATATATGTATATATATATATTTTTTTTTTCTCCAGATTATTCAAAATATGAAATATATGTGTCTTATTTTACACTCACTAATTTAACTCATGTTCCTATATGTGGATTTATAATCAAATTTTCACAAAATTATTCTCAGAAATATTCATCCACATGAAATACATATTTATTTCCCAGTACTGAAAACTAACTTCGGTGAAAGGTGCTTACAAATCCTAATATTTGTACAGTAACTGACCCAGTTTAACATCAATGCAAGTAAAATCCTATGGGACATGATGTGTATTTTGAAGTTCATTTTTATTCAACACTGGTACATTACTATTTCTTCAGTTTATGGACATTATAAGATAATACTTTTCATCCACAAGTTAACAAATCTGTACGCATTTGGTTCACTTGCAATTACTTCCTGCTTCAGAATATATGTATTCCTCCATGTTTCTTGACTGTACTTTTCATGAGATTATTTCCAAACACATTATTTTCGATTTCCATAATCATTTTTGAAGCAAAACTCCCACACTCTTCATGATAAACCATAATGCTAAAATTACCATTAGATGTATAACTGGTTAGAATGAACTTATGTATATCAATATAAGATTTCCTATATATTTTCAGATATCAATTCAATCCATTATTTAAAGTTTGATCAAGTTATATTATTTATTTACAGTATGGTCTATTAAGGCATCATCTTTATAATCATAGGCACAGGGTACACGTACTTGTGTCCCCAATACTAATTTATAAGTCTTAAAATGTTGCTTTCAGAAATGTTTGAAGAAATACTGTAGTCACCTGATATACATTTACATTTCATCACAGTAATATTCCTGACAAAAAATGCAACGGACACCCTTATGATTGTACCAAAGCCTAAATTTAATGTGAGCATGTATTACTAACAACATCCATGTCCTGATTAACTAATGATCTCAAATATCATTCCTATTGGTGACTACATATTTGTTTCTTCCTAAGATTATATATTCAAACTCAACCCTGTTAAAAACGTCTTATCCTATTACTCACTTTGTACTTTCCCTGATTTCCTATTGTCTCTATTGATATCTGCTTTCCTACACATTTTCCCCAGTTCATCACTGTGACTGACTCTTCACATATGCTGACATTTGCATTCACTCTCTAACCAAAACCCTATATCTAAATAACTTTTGGAACTATCCCTTTTTGTCTGGAGGATCTCTTCCTCATTCAGTCATCCAAGGTACAAGGTCCTATGCCATTGTATAACGATTTATTTGAGACAACTTTGCGGAAATAATTCAAAGCTAAGTATCCCAATCAAGGGCCCAGTGTTCATCTGGGTTTCAAATCTTTCCTAGATTTCTGTATTCATACTTATATTACACCTATATATGCTTGTAAATATCGGAGGTCCCCAATACCATTATTCATCTCGCAGAATGATTCCTAACCCAAATTGAACATGTTATTAACCCTAACCATGCACTGTTCCCTCAATTTAACTTTACAAAGACCAGGGACAGAGTTGGTGTTATAATACAGGTAGGTAGGGGATCTTCCACCTGTTGAGAACCTCAAGTTCCATGCAGAAATAAACCCTGAAGAAGATGTAGGCAGCTATGAAGGACCTGAGAGAGCAACAGTAATCTTCCTTGGTAAAATACCTGGTCAGGATGAAGCGATGTGTCTGAATAAGCCTCTCTTTTCTTAAAGTAGAGAAGATGGACCAAACCAGGTCAGTGTGGAGAGCTGTTAACATGTGCCTATGGTTGATATACCATTCTATCTTGTGAATGTGACACAGGAAGTAGGGGAAGCCTCTCTCTCGTGGGACCCTTGGAAGCAAATGTTAGGATAAAGTGGTTACCAAGGTAGTGACCTCATTCAGTCCCTGAAGGAAGTGACCTACCTCACTTCCTTGGTGATGGAACTCTCTGAACTTGGGATCCAGGAAGCCAGGCACTCAGAGCCAGTCCCAGTCCCAGTCCCAGTGGGTTCACTTGTTTGGATTTACCAAGGACAGAGTCAGTCTTTTTGGTACATACTGATGTGTGGATGGCTAAATGCCAGGAAAGCTCTGAAGAGGGGCCTTTCCTGAGAAAGCAGGTAGTGACTCACTGATTGATGCTGAAAACTTTACAGAGTTGGTAAAGGAGACCTGATCTGAGACAGGACAGTCCATTTCGAGGGAGCAGAGTAAGGCCCATCAGTCTGAGGACACTCTGGATAGTCACAGACCTACTTGGGGGAAGGAGGTGCCTTTGTGTGTGTGGGTGTGAATTTGTGTTTTTTTATCATGTTCTGAGAATAGGTAGGAAAGGCAGTATGTTTGGTTTGGAGTGGACTGTTTTTAGTAAGTCATTTGACAAGGCGAGTGTTTTTAGGTCTGTGTATCCCACTGTTTTCGTGGTTGTAGACAACACCTACTTCTTTCCTTAGTTCCTGTTTTCTTCCTGAATTCTGGCCACTCTCCAGAATAGGCTCATGTCTTTTTCTCCAAGATATGGACCTCCGTCGAGTTCTGTGACATGGCCATGTACTGGATAGATGAAGGGAATTGGGAGCATCTCTGAAAACTCGGATATCAGTGTGACCAGTAAAGTCTCAGTAGAGAAACCCTGCTTTGTGCCTTTTGCTTACCTACTGTTCTGTTGACCTGAATGTCAGGAAGGTCTTTTCCTCAGGCCACCAGTTTGTGAAGCCTGAAGAAAAGTGCTTTCAATTGGAAATGAATGAGCATCACCTGTGGCTCTTTGCTTAATTGCTTTGGAAAGGGATGTGTCTGAATCATCCTTTCGGCTCTGAGAGAGGCTGTGGCTTTGATTATCAGCACCTGATGGATCTAAAGAAAGATCCCATGTGTGCATCCAAAACCAAAATGGCAAAAAGATCAGTCATTGTGGATGAAGTCTCTTGCTTCCTCTGTTAGGTTCCTGACCTCCATTAAGTAAGTATAGGGATCCTTTGAGACAAATGAGTTCTTCAAAGCCCTGCAGCAGTGCTTGGGTTCTCACATGACTCCAAATCACATAAAGAATCTATACCTCACAGTCAGTAGGCTTCAAAATGAAGAAACAGAGCAGTATTACTGGCAGGCCTATTTGATCAATCCTGGTTTACAGGAAGGGTGTCCAGGAAACCCTGACTTTAGGAAAATGAGGGGCAAGGGAACTTATTTTGGACACTGTCTTGGGCTGCGCCCCTTATGGAAACCTCCAGCCAGAGGTTATGATGAATGTCTACATGGAAGAATATGAGGGCCATGTGGGAGTATTTTGGTTTTAATTGAACATATTGTTAACCCTAACCATACACTGTTCCCTCAATCTAAGTGTTCAGAAAAGCAGGGAAAGATTTGGTCTTACAATACAGGAATGCAGGGGATCTTCCACCTGCTGAAAACTTCAAAGTTCCATGCAGAAATGAACCCTGGAGAAGATGTAGGCAGCTATGAAGGATCTGAGAGAGCAAAAGGCATCTTCCATGGCAAACAGCCTGGTCAGGATGAAGGGTTGTGTCTGAATCAGATTCTCTCTTCTTAATGTAGAGGAGAGGCCTGTGTGGAGAGCTGTTCAGAGGTGACTATTGTTTCTTTACCATTCTAACTTGTGAAAGTGTCACAGGAAGTAGGGACATCCTCCATGTTATGAGACCTTAGGAAGCAAATGTTAGGACAAGTTGGTTGCCAAGGCAGTGACCTCACTCAGTTACTAAAGGAAGTGACCTCACCTCACATCCTTGTTGATGGAACTCTCCAAATTTGGGTTCCAGGAATCTAGGCACCCAGGCCCAGTCCCAGCACCAGTTCCAGTGTTCTTACTTGTTTGGATTTTCCAAGGACAGAGTCAGTCTTTTGTGGTACCTACTTATGTGAGAATGGCCAAATTCCAGAAAAATTCTGAAGAGGGGCCCTTCCGGAGAAAACAGATAGAGGCTCACTGCTGGCTCCTGACAACTTCACAGAGTTGACCAAGGAGTCCAGATCTGACACAGGACAGACCATTTCTGGGGAACATAGTATGGCCCTCCAGTCAGAGGACACTCTGGATAGTTCCAGACCCACTTGGGGGAAGGAGGTGCCTTTGTGGTTGTGGGTGTGGGTTTGTGGTTTTTTCTTTTGTTCTGAGAATAGTTAGGAAAGGGGGTGTGTTTGGTTTGGAGTGGACTGTTTCTAGTTAGTCCTTTGACAAGGTGAGTGTTTTTAGGTCTGTGTATCCCACTGTTTTCGTGGTTGTAGACATTAGAAAAGATAATGCCTCAATGGGAGTATCCTCTCAAGGAGAAAACTTCCCAGCATTCATCCGGCACAATTTATGAATGGAGTGTGGCTTGCCTTATCAATGGGCAACACCAACTATCTTCCTACGTTCCTGTTTTCTTCCTGAATTCTGGCCACTCTCCAGAATAGGCTCATGATTTTGTGTCAAATATATGTACCACTTCCAAGCTCTGTGACATGGCCATGTACTGGTAGCTGAAGGGAATGGCAAGCATCTCAGAAAACTCAGATATCAGTGTAGCCAGTAAAGTCTCAGTGGAGAAACCCTGCTTTGGGCCTTTTGATTACCTATTGTTATGTTGCCCTGAATATCAGGAAAGTCTTTGTCTCAGGCCACCCCTTTGTGAAGCCTGAAGAAAACAGTTTTCACATGGAAATGAATGGGCATTACCTTTGAGTTTACAATAAAACCTTCACAGATTTGGCTCTCATTAAGTTAAAAATACTTTTAGATTGTATCTCAGTGTAAAAAGTAACATGGAACTGTACATATCTTATTGATAACAAGTCCAATTATAGAACACAAATGATATACATAAATCTCCAACACTCCAACATGTTTTTCTTTTAAGCCTAGAATTACCATACAACCTTAGAACACCAGCTTGATACAATGGTCTTTGCAAGCTTCTACCTTACAGACTTGTATACCTGGAAGATATGAACACATTAACACCACAATTACATTGATGTTTTTGTATTAAACAAGTTTAGATTTTAAAGAAATAACATGGCACAATTTTATAAAAACAGTACTTGTTTTACCAGCTGTTTAATTTTTTAAGATTACTTGCTCAAAACTTACACATATAACCAAGTTACACACACCTTTTTTTATTATTTACTTAAACCCTTTTAATTACTTAATCATATAGACTCTCTTATCCAGAAACACATTTTTCCTCTATTATATCTATATCTAGAACCTTTTAGTTTCTCTTTTCCATCTACTAACCTCTTTCTGTTCACATTTCAATACAATGCTTTTCAATTTCTGAATTTAAGCAGATTATTTTATAGACATCTACATTTTATTAGGGCCTTTTTGAAAACCTAGAAAACTTATTGGCCTAATTTTAAAGACATCTTTATTTTTATCTGTTTACCCAATTTGAATTAAAACATATGAATCACGTGAATCAAAGACATTTGGATACATTTTTAAATTTTTCATGAGCGCTCCTCATCTGTCAATTGTCATATCCCTGCATGATATATGGACATACACACATACAGACATACCAACATACAACACGTAACACAAATGTAACACATAACACAATAGTAAAGGCCTTGTAGCTTTTTTCAGGTGAAATCTCCATTGCAATGCTGAAAACTCCAGAGTCGATCAAAAATAGAACTGATCAGAAAACATTAACCCATCAGCAGAATCAAGATCATGAGCTCAAAAAAAAAAATTACAGAATCTAAGAAAAGCAAGAGTCCTAAAAATGATGACTGGCCAGTAATTAGTAAATACCATATTATATACTTTTTTGGTTAGGTCTAGTTTGAGTTCAGGTAAAAAGACACATTTACTCTTTTTATCTGTCTCCTGCTGAGTGCTGCAGGCTTCTTTTATTTGCATATCAAAGTAAGTCCTGGCTGAGGTCTGGAAAACTGGAAAGACTGGAATTCTGAGAAGAAACCTCACGCCTAAGGCATTTATCTATAAGTCATAATTTCCAGGTTTGGATGTTGAAAATTTTGATGCAAGTTGAAGATGTAATTCTCAAAATTTTATTTCTTTAGATTTTTCTACACTAGAAAAACTTGCTCACACAAAACTGAAAATAGGATCATTTTTTGATAATATTAATGCCACCATCAGAAGAAGTTTCTATAGGATCATTAAGCCCCTTTCTTTGTTATGAAGTTTCTAATAGTATTAAGTTAAATTAAATTGGCTGAAAAATTTTTAAAAAGAACCACATGCTACCATGTGTATCCGAAATTAAGCTTTAAAAATTTCCAAGACTGTTGCTAATTAATGTCATTTCAATAAGCCAGACCAACGTTTTAATTTAGTACCATTTTTTAAAATCTTACACACTGATGGGAATAGATACCATATCATAATTTATTATCTCTTCCCAAGTTAATGCACTGATATATCTAGTGAAATTTTTTCAGGCTGTCTAGTTCAAAATTAAAACTCTTTATTTTTTTTTTACCCTAAGTATTTAAGTTTCCTAGCATGAACTACCTGAAATCAAACTAAACAATTGTTTAAACCCAACTTTTAACTGTAAGATAGTGCAATGCTTTAGAAACCCATTTAGATACCAGATGGTTAAAATAAAAAAAATCATTTCTAGATACACATTCACCCTAGATCATCCCCAAGAAACAATCTATAATATCAACATATTAATGCATTCATTGTCCCTTTTGTTAAGTAAACAGAGGTGGAGAAATCCTTAAAGTGCACGTAAGGAATAAGGGAGTTCCCCACAGCAAAATGGATCTGGCAGCTGCTGGGAGTCCCTTAGCCTCACCATTTACTTACAGGATTAGTTCCTCTGGTTTGCTTTGACCCCAGGCACCAGGCATATTCTATGTCTCCCAACTTTGCAGTAGTCAGCTCCCAAAAATTTCATTCTCTGCTTCAGTTGTTTTGAGTGCTAGGCTTCCCCAAGAGGGCAGAGTGGGGTTTATTTAAAGTCCCCTCTGGGGTGTCAAAATTTATGACTGAAGGCTTGGTTCCCATCCCAAAGCCAATTAATGCCAATTTAATAATGAGAACAGGGTTTTGAGAAAAGTTTAAGCGAGATATCAAAGTTCTTAGACCCCAGACATTTCCCTCTGCAGTGGGCATGCTCAATCCAACTACGGGAAGAAAAGAAATCACTGCTTCCGTAATGTTGCTTAACAAAGGGGAGTAAAGTTTATCAAAGTTCTTTAAAGCACAGCTAAGAGAGGTGAAAAGGTGAGAACAGAAAAACTGGCGGTTCTATTGACTTTTGGTCCCTCACAGGAGAAGCATTAGTTTAAAATTTAGCTAAAGTAACTTCCACATATGTAATGCAGGTTGGAACTCGGGACTCTGCATCGGACCAAACAATGCCATCACATTTAACAGAAACACAGATAAAATGACACACAAAGACCATCATGCAGCTCCCGTTTGTTCACAACCCCAAGATCTACAATCTTGTGACTCAGAGAGAATGGAGGGAAGAGGGGGAGGAGTAGAAGGTTTGAGTGATAGGATCCTGGGTGAAGGGGTCGGATTGGAGGCAGGGACCAGGAATGGCTTCAAGGAAAGAGGCATGGAATGGCTTTGTCCCATAATGAGAGTTTCTCAAACAGAGACAAGGACAATACAAACGTGACACAAACATGTACACACAGTTAACATTTAACACGAGTTCAGAAGTAAAGATTAGAACCTAGTAACTGTCAAAACCTGATGGGTTAGACCACAAAGACAGACAGTGAATTCAACCTGAGAGAAAAAAGTAGTCAGCAAGATATGATGGGTTGCCAGCAGAGTCACCTAATGTGGGCTCATTCATCCCTCCTCACCTAATGAGAGCACATCCGTCACTCCCCGAGTCCTCCAAGGCATCCCTTGCAAGGACATGGCCTGTGGCTTTAGGACACGTTTGTCCACCACTGACAGGGGGAACTTACATTCTCCGCTGGAAGCCACTCTGCCAACCCAAACCAAAAACGGAAAAATGGAACCTGAACAAAAAGCTCTGAGTTATCACAAGGAAAAATGAAAAGAAGCGCCTTACTTACCTCCAGAGGGGTCTGTTGGTGTGTCCTTGTCCTATGCTGCGTGATTCCTGGCCAACGCACCAAATGTAAGGGTCCGGTGAACGTCGGAGGAAGAGACCACCAAGAGAACGCGGCTCATGCAACAGAAAAAGGCGTTCATTGAGGATCCAATCCAGCATGCTGGGGCTACGTGCTCACTCAAGAAGGGAGAGCAGCCCAGAGCCTCGAGCAGGGGTTGAGCAGTGCTTAAGTACACTTTTTGGGGAGGGCGGGACTTTACATATATCACAGTCTCCTTTAAGAAATCAACATACACCGCAGAAAAATCAAACAACAATTCCTAAACATGATTAGTTCATTCATTGGCAGGAACAGGTCAGGCGGGAGTGATAGGTGAGTTCTAAAGCGAGGTACACATTCAAACAGATTGGTTTAGGCCTTGCGATGCCTATGTGCCAGGCCACACAGGGTCCTAGGTTATTAAACAACCAGGCGGTCAGGGGGAATATTTACTGGGCAGTCCGGAATTGTACTACAAGCTACAGGAATTTCAGGTTTTGCATGTAGCGTAGGAACTTAACAATACCTGGTCCTTTACATTTTAACTCAGGCCTTGCAGCTTAGAAACTTTACAAAACCCGGTCTTTTACACTTCAACTTTTACACTTTAATTTCAATTTATTTTACCCATTCAGATCACTCCTGGTGCACAAGAAGGGTGTCCAAGCCACCCTGAATTTAGGCAAATGAGTGGCAAGGGAGCTTATTTGGGACACTGTTTGGGCTGTGCCCCTCATGGAAACCTCCAGCCAGATGTTATGATGAGTGCCTTTATAGAAGAAGAGGAGGGCCATGTGAGAGTGTTTTGGTATTAATTGTGGTCATTTGTGTGACGGTTGGAAGAGATGACTGGGTCCACCTGGGCTTGAATTCTTGTGTGATTCCCCTTAGTGACTGACTTCTGGAACTGAACTCAAAGAAGTATTGCCATGAATTGTGGTGATATTTTAAGAGGTCAAGCATGAGAGTCGCCCTTGGAAACTAAGACCAAGGCCGAGGGTGGCTTTCCACAGAGCACTGGGAATTTCAGCAAAGATATCCCATGATTTTATTCTTAAAGACTTGGTAGCCATAGTTGAGAGTCAAAACACACATGGACCTCACATTGTAGACCTCAATGGGCCTGGCTATATCTAACCTTTTGGTCACTCTTTGGGAAGCCTTGCCTATGAGAGTTCTCCAGAGTTTCATAGAAATGAGCTTCCTCAACATTTAATGGTTCTTGAAACCCACAGTGCATACAAACACAATAGAAATACAAGCAGTTCAGAAGAGGCATGGTGTATAGTTGGACTTGCCTTTTGCATTATGTAGGGTAGGTGTTATAAATCTAGTTAATTTTTAATTGAAATAGTTCTCCTTGTGTTTTTAAAGTTAATAAATATGTGAATTCCTGTATCCTTTTCTCTGTAGCCTATTCATCACATGTATTTTTATATAAACATATTGAATCCTACCTGGTATCACATATACATTCTTGTGAGGTGGCTGACATGGCAGATACAAATTATGACAAGAGATCACTCCTCCTAAACGCTATTGGATCATAAAATTCAGCCTAAGGGTAACCTTTCTAGTTGAACAACATTATTCATAAATCCATGTTCAGTAAAATTAATATTTTTGGATCTGTGGACGATATATATTTCATCATGAATTTCAATTGGCATATATATTGCCACTTTATAATGTCTGTGTGTGTTTTGCTCTTTGCTTAATTGCTTTGGAAAGAGATGTGTCTGAATCAGCCTCTTGGCCCTGTGTGAGGCTGTGGCTTAGATTCTCAGCACCTGATGGATCTAAAGAAAGATCCCATGGGTGCATCCAAAACCAAAATGGCCAAAAGAGCAGTTATTGTGGATGAAGAGTCTCACCTTCCTCTCTAATGGCCCTGACATCCATCAAGTGAAAATAGGGATCCTTTGGGTCAAATGAGTTCTTTAAAGCCCTGCAGAGTTTAGCCCATAGGTGCTTGGGTTTTCACATGAATCCAATTTACATAAAGAATCTAAACCCCACAGTCATTTGGCCTCAAATTGAAGAAGATAAGGGGCATGTGGGAGCATTTTGTTTTGAATTGTGGTAATTTGTTTGGCGCTTGGAACAGATGACTGGGTCCACCTGGGCTTGAACTCTGGTATGATTCTCCTTAGAGACTGAATTCTGGAAGTGACATCAGAGAAGTATTGTCATGAATTGTGTTTGGATTTTACTAGGCCATGCAACCTAGATCTCAGGTATTAATTGTGGTGCAGGGAGATCTAGGTGCAGGGTGGCTTTGCCCAGAGCACTGGGAATCTCAGCCTGGATATCACATGATTTTATTCTGAAATTCTTTAAAGCCACAGTTGAGAGTCAAAACACACATGGACCTCACATTGTAGACCTCAATGGGCCTGACTTCATGTGACCTTTTGGCCACTCTTTGGGAAGACTTGCCTGTGAGTGTTCTCAAGATCTTTCATTGAAATGAGCTTCTTCAACATTTAATGGTTTCTGAATGAATTGAAACCCACAGAGCCTCCAACTTTATCCTCAAAAAATGGCTTGATAAATACCATGAGACTTTTGAAATTCCCATAACCAGGTGGCACTGGAAAACTTTTGGATGTCCTGTTGCTGATCATGAGTGTATCTCACAGTGCCTTGACTGACTGGGTTTCATGAAAATTGTGTAGAACAGTGATGCCAGTATGTTGGAGCCTGTTCATTAGTGGGACTAGAGCATAGGTGTGAAGGTGTGTGATAAAACATGTGTGTTGGGGCATGTGGATCTGCCATTGGCTTCCAATTGCCTTGTGACTGACAGGGTACAGCCAGCAGACCCTTATATGTAAAGGCATCTTGTTATATGGATAGGTTTCTGGGCAATGTTCAGAATCAGGTTGCTATGGACAAAGGGGCAACCTATGTGGGACAGAATCCTGGTTGGTGCATTCTCATGCAGACTGTGTCCCTCCACACGTGACAGAACTCCCTCCAGCACTGTGTCCCAGTTGAACTCCTTGTATTTCATGAAGCAAATACCAAACTCCCAGTGCACCAAGGAGTAACACCACGAAAATTGGAGCATGACCAAATGGCTTCACAGTCAACCTGGGGAGACACTTACACCCCAGTGGCCATAGTTTAACTACAAAAAGAGTATTCAGCACTGCTGCCTCATTTTCATTGGAAAATTAGAAACAATGTCCTTCAGGTCACATATTTGCAAACCCAGATTTGATGGTCACACAACAAAGGAAGCTAAAGCTCCTGACAACAACATGTATTTTAAGAGCCCAACCTCAGAGAGTTTCTCAAGAAGTCTTTACACAAGCAGAGCTCAATGTTTGTGGAGTGTTTACCCTGTCCCTTACTTTTGGAAACTCCTCTACCACCTACAAGTTTGTGAACTCCTGAGCATTTTTTATTCCTGATATGTATTTACAGATTTTCTAACTTTTCTCCTCTAATTGTATCTTACTTGGAACTAAGGTAATGTCAAGGCAATCTTCTGGATGAGAGTGTGAACATTTTTGTGTAGCACATATTTGCATAACAATTAGAGTCATTTTCCATATTTCCATTCGAAATACTGAATCCTTGACACTAATGCATACCCTAATAGACTCTGACTACTACTCCTAATATGATGGAGAAAAATAACACAAACAGAATAGGAATACAAGCAGTTCAGAGGAATCATAGTGTATAGTTGGACTTGTTTTTTGCATGATTAATTGTAGGTGTTATAAATCTAGTCAATTTTTAATTGAAATAGTTCTCCATGTGTTTTTAATGTTAACAAATATGTGAATACCTATCTCCCTTTCTCTGTAGCCTATTCAGCACATGTATTTTTAAATGCACATATAGAACACTACCTGGTATCACACCTACATTTTGTGAGGTGGCTAATTTGGCAAATACAATTTGTGAGAAGTGATCACTCCTGTTAAACTCTGTTGGAACTGAAAATTTAACCTAGGGGTGTGTTTCCTAGAAGAACAACATTATACATAAATACATGTTCTAAAAGAAATAATTTTGCATCTGTGGAGGATATATATTTCATGATAAATTTGATTGCTAATTTATTGTCTGTGTGTGTTTTTTTGTATATATATA
This sequence comes from Callospermophilus lateralis, assembly GCF_048772815.1. Lineage (NCBI taxonomy): Eukaryota > Metazoa > Chordata > Mammalia > Rodentia > Sciuridae > Callospermophilus > Callospermophilus lateralis. Next base: position 890,217 of record NW_027514480.1, read on the forward strand.
TATATATATATATATATATATATATATATATATATATATATATAAATATACATACACTCTCCAGATTTTTCAAAATATGAAATACATGTGTCTTATATACACTCCCTAAATTCATTCATGTTCATGTATATGGATTTATAATCAACTTTTCACAAGATCATTCTCAGAAATATTCATCCACCTGAAATACATATTGTTTCCAGTACTGAAAACTAACTTCAGTTAATGTTGCATACAAATACTAATAATTCTACAGTAACTGACCCAGTTTAACATCAATGCAAGTACATTCCTATGTGACATGATGTGTATTTTGAAATTCATTTTAATTCAACACTGGTACATTACTATTTCTTCAATTTATGCACATCATAGGATATATATTTCATCCACAAGTTAGCAAACTTATAGGCATTTGTTTCACTTTCAATCACTTCCTGCTTCAGAACACATGGATTCTTCCAGGTTTCTTGACTGGTCTTATAATGAGACTTCTTTCGAAATATATTATTTTTGATTTTTTTATCACTTTTGAAGCAAAACTGACACTCACTTCATGATAAACCATAACTATAATATCACCACTAGATGTATAACTGGTTGGAATGAATGATTTTATAACAATATAGTATTTTTTATATATTCTCTTATATCAGTTTATTCCATTATTTAAAGTGGAACCAGTTATATTATTTATTCACTATATTGTCTATTCATGCATTATCTCTATATTCATAGACACAGGGTACACCTCTTAGTACCCCCAATACTAATTTATTAGTCTTCTAAATATTACTCCCAGAAATGGTGGAAGAAATACTCATGTCACCTGATCTACATATGCATGTTATCATAGTAATATTCTGGACACAAAATGCAAAAGTCACACGTATGATTGTACCAAAGCCTAAATGGAAACTGAACATGGATTACTAAAAACATCCATATCCAGGTTGCCTAATGCTCTCAAATGTCAATCCTATTGGTGACCACATTTTTGTTTCTTCCTAAGATTATATATTCAACCTCAAAACTATTGGAAATGTCTAGTTTTTTCACTCACTTTATACTTTGCCTGATTTCCTAATGTCTCTATTGATATCTACTTTCCTACATATTTTTTCCAGTTCAACATTGTGACTGACCCTTCACATGTGCTGACATTGACATTCACTCTCTAACCGAAACCCTATTGCTAATGAACTTTGGTCCAAATCCTATACTCTATCTTCTTCCGAAACATACTGACTATCTTCCTGATCCTATCGACTATCCCTTTTTGAGTGGATGTACTCTACTACATTCAATCATCTGAGGTACAAGGTCCTATGCCATTGTATATCGATTTTTCTGAAACATGTATGCAGAACATAATTCAAAGCTACGTGTCCCAATCTATTGCCAAATGCACTTCTGAGCTTCAAATCTTACCTAGATTTCTGTTTTCATACATATATTTAACCACTATATTTCTATATATTGCAGGTTCCCAATAACCTTATTCATCCCGCAGAATGATTCCTAACCCAAATCGAACGTGTTATTAACCCTAACCATACACTGTTGCCTCAATCTAACATTACAAAAGAGCAGGGACAGGGCTATTCTTTCAATTAGGGATGTAGGTTATCTTCCAACTGCTGAGAACCTCAAAGTTCGATGCAGAAATGATCCCTGGAGAAGATGTAGGCAGCTATGAAGGACCTGCATGAGCAAAAGCCATCTTCCATGGCAAACAACCTGGACAGGATGAAGGGATGTGTATGCATCAGACTCTCTCTTCTTAATGTAGAGAAGATGAACCTAACCAGGCCTGCGTGTAGAGCTGTTCCATGGTGTCTATTTTGATATACCATTCTAACTAGTCAAATTGTCACAGGAAGTAGGGGCACCCTCCAACTCATGGAACCATTGGAAGCAAGTCTTAGGACAAAGTTGTTGCCAAGGCAGTGACCTCATTCTGTTGCAAAGAAAGTGACATACCTCATTTCCTTGGTGATGGAACTCTCTGAAATTGGGATGCAAGAAGCCAGGCACCAAGAGCCAGCCCCAGTCCCAGTCCCAGTGGGCTCACTTGTTTGGATTTACCAAGTACAGAGTCAGGCCTTCTTGGTACCTACTGATGTGAGGATGGCCAAATGCCAGTAGAGCTCTGAAGAGGGGCCTTTCTTGAGACAGCAGGTTGTGGCTAACAGCAGGCTCCTTGCAGAATAACAGAGTTGGCGAAGGAGACAAGATCTGAGACCAGACAGGCCATTTCGAGTGGAACATAGTATGGCCCACCAGTCAGAGGACACTCCAGATAGTTAAAGACCTATTTTTGGGAAGGAGGTGCCTTTTTGGTTGTGGGTGTGAGTTTGCGGTTTTGTTTCATGTTCTGAGAATAGGTAGGAAAGGTGGTTGGTTTGGTTTGGAGTCGACTGTTTCTAGTAAGTCTATAGACAAGGCGAGTGTTTCTATGTCTGTGTAGCCACTGTGTCCGTGGTTTTAGACATTAGAAACGAGAATGCATCAATGGAGGTGTCCTGTCTAGTAGAAAGCTTCACAGCATTCATCCTGCACAATTGATTAATGGACTGTTGCTTGCCTTATGGATGGGAAACACCTACTAACTTCCTAAGTTGCTGTTTTCTTCCTGAATTCTGGCTACTCTCCAGAATAGTATCATGGTTTATTGTCCAAGATATGTACCACCTCCAAACTCTGTGACATGGCCATGTCCTTGATAGCTGAAGGGAATGGGAACATCTCAGAAAACTCAGATATCAGTGTGACCAGTAAAGTCTCAGTGGAGAAACCCTGCTTGGCTCCATTTGCTTATCTATGTTTCTGTTGCCTTGAATGTCAGGAAGGTCTTTGCCTCAGGCCACCCCTTTGTGAAGCGTGAAGAAACAGTTTTCAAATGGAAATGAATGGGCATCACCTGTGGCTCTTTGCTTAATTGCTCTGGAAAGGGATGTGTCTTAGTTAGACACTAGGCCCTGTTTGAGGCTGTGGCTAAGATTCTCAGCTCCTGATAGATCTAAAGAAGATCCCATGTGTGCATCCAAAACCAAAATGGCAAAAAATCTGTCATTGTGGATGAAGTCTCTTGCCTTCTTCTGTTTGGTTCCTGACCTCCATCAAGTGAGAATAGGGATCCTTTGGATCAAATGAGTTCTTCAAAGTCCTGCAGAACTGCTTGGGTTGTCTCATGATGCCAAATCACATAAAGAATCTATACCTGACAGTAAGTAGGCCTCAAATTGGAGAAGCAGAGCAGTATTTATGGCAGGCCGAGAGCAGTTGTGTGCAGGTGTGTGACAATACATCTGTGGTGGGGTCATGTGGATCTTACATTGGCTTTCAAATGGCTTGTGACTGATTTGGTGCAGCTAGCAGAACTTTGTATGTAAAGGCATCATGTTACATGGAGAGTTTTCAGGGCAATGTTCAGAATCAAGTTCCTATGGTAAAGGGGGCAAGCAATGGGGAATAGAAGCCTGGTTGGTGCATTCTCCTGCAGACCCTGACACACCATACATTACAGGACTCCCTCCAGCATTGTGTCCCAGTTTAACTCCTTGTATGTCATGAACCAAATACAAAACACCCACTGCAGCAGCAAGAAACACCACGAAAAGTGGAGGATGACCAAATGATTTCAAAGTCCAGACGGGGAGACACTTATCCCCCATTGGCCTCAGTTTAGTTACAAAGAGTGAATTCAGCACTGCTGCCTCATGTTCATTGGACAATAAGAATTCATGTCCTCCAGGTCACAAAAATGCAGACCCAAGTTTGATGGTCTCACTACAAAGGAAGCTAAAGCTTCTGAAAACAACATATATTTCAAGTACCCAACCTCATTGTCAGTATCTCCAGAAGTGTTTAGGCCAGCAGAGATCCATGTTTGTGGAGTTTTACCCTGTCCCTAAGGTTTGGAAACGTCTCTTCCACCTCAAAGGTTGTGAACTACTGAGCATTTTCCATTCTACGTATGTATTCACAGATTTTCTAACTCTTCTCCTCTAATTGTTTCTTACATGGAGCGTGGTTATTTCAAGCCATTGTTCTGAATGAAAGTGGGAATTTTTTGTGTGTAGCACGTATTTGCATACACATTGGATTCATTTTCCAATTTTCCATTCGAAATACTGAATCCCTGACACGAACCCATACCCTACTAGACTCTGACTACTAATTCTAATATCATGCAGAAAAGTAACACAAACAAAATTGAAATACAAGCAGTTCAGAGGAGGCATGGTGTATAATTGATCTTGCCTTTTGCATGATAAATGTCAGGTGTTATAAATCCAGTCTATTTTTAATTGAAATAGATCTCCATGTGTTTTTAAAGTTAACAAATATGTGAATTCCTGTCTCCCTTTGTCTGTAGCCTATTCAGCACATGTATTTTTATATGCACATATCAAATCCTACCTGGTGTCACACCTACATTCTTGTGAGGTGACTGACTTGGGAGATAGAATTTGTGAGAAGACATCACTCCTCCTAAACGCTGTTGGAACTGATAATTCAAATAATGGGTGAGCTTCCTAGTAGAAAAACATTATACATAAATCCCTGTTAAGAAAATTGAATATTTTTGGATCTGTGATTGATGTATATTTCATAGTGAATTTAGATTTGCATATATGTTGCTACATTTTAATATCTGTATGTGTCTGTGTGTGTATACACACACACACACACACACACACACACACACACACACTCTCTCTCTCCAGATTTTTCAAAATATGAAATATATGTATCTTATTTACACTCCCTAAATTCATTTATGTTCAAGTATGTGGATTTATAATCAACTTTTCACAAGATTTTTCTCAGAAATATTTATCCACCTGAAATACATATTTGTTTCCTAGTACTGAAAACTAACTTCAGTGAATGGTACATACAAATCCTGTTGATAGCCACAGCCAAGGGTCTCCAGTAAATACCATATGTACTACTGCACAACCTAAGGCAGGCATGGTCCCTAAGCCACATGCTCGTTGTTTAAACAGAGAGGGGGAGATGTTGAGAGCCACAGCCAAAGGGGCCCCAGGAAACCTCCAGCTGCCAGCAAACTTCCAGCTGCCGGCTGATGATTGGCTCCACAGCGGCCCCAGCAACATCTAGCTGATTGGCTCCTCTGTGGTGATGCTCAATGGGATGTTTCCCTGCCCTTTCAGACAACGGAGCTGCTCATTGGTGGACTTTTTTGGCTCTGCCCATGTGACCCAGCCAATTGGCCTCAAAAGGAGGAGGCTTGTGGTTGAGGGAGAGGCTTGTGGGAAGACTGTGGTGGCAGTTGGGCTCTGAGGGTTTTTCCTGAGAAGCTGTTTTGTTTGGCTTGTGTGGTTCTAAAAATAAAGTTTGTTTCTTTTGACAATTGGCTCCTGAATTGTGCCCAGCCAGACTGATGATAATCATGTAAAATGTTGATTTTAAATCGCATACATGAACTTGAATGAATTTAGGGAGTGTATAATAAGACACATATATTTCATATTTTGGAAAATCTGGAAAATCTGGTATATATATATATATATATATATATATATATATATATATACACACACACACACACAACAATAAAATGTAGCAATATATATGCCAATCGAAATTTATCATGAAATATATATCATCCACATATCTAAAAATATTCATTTTACTGAACATGGATTTATGTATGATGTTGTTCACTAGGAAGCTCACCCATAGTTTGAATTTTCAGTTCCATCAGTATTTAGGGGAAGTGATCTATTCTCATAATTTGTATATTCCAAAGTTAGTGAGATCACAAGAATTTACGTGTGTTACCAGGTAGGAGTCTATATATGCATAAAAATATACATGTTCTAAAGAGGCTACAGAGAAAAGGAGACAGGAATTTACATATGTGTTAACTTTGAAAACTCATGGAGAAATATTACAATGAAAAGTTGACTAGATTTATAACACATATCCTTGATAAAGGAAAAGGAAAATCCAAGTATACACCATGCCTCCTACAAAAGGCCTGTTTTCTATTCTGTTAGGTTTCTTTTTCTCCATCATTTTAGGATAGTAGTCATAGTCTAGTAGGGTATGGGTTAGTGTCAGAAATTCAGTATTGCAAATGGAAAATAGGATAATGTATCCAATGTGTATGCAAATATGTGCTACACAATAATCTTCCCACTCTCACCTAGAACAATGCCGTGACATTACCTTTGCCCCAAGTGAGACACAATTAGAGAAGAAGAGTTAGAAAATCTGTGAATACATATCTGGAATGGAAAATTCTCAGGAGTTCTCAACCTGGGAGCAGGTAGAGGAGTTTCCAGAAGTAAGGGATTGGGTAAACACTCCACAACCATGGAGCTCTGCTGGAAAAAAGACTTCTGGAGAATCTGCCTCTGAGGTGTGGCACTTGAAATATATATTGTTGTCAGGAGCTTTGTCTTCATTTGTAGTGAAACCATCAAAGCTGGGTCTGAATCTATGTGACTTGGAGAACATGGTTTCTTATTTTCCAATGAACCTGAGGCAGCAGTGCTGAATTCTCTCTTTGTAGGTAAACAGAGTCCAGTGGGCCAAAGTGTCTAACCATGTGGACTGTGAAGCCATTTAGTCATCCTCCAATTTTCATGGTGTTTCTTGGTGCTGAACTGGGAGTTTGGTATTTGCTTCAAGAAATACAAGGAGTTCAACTGGGACACAGTGTTGGAGGGAGTTCTGTGACATGTGCTGGGTCAGAGTCTCCAGGAGAACTCACTAACCCGGCTTCTATCCCACATAGCTTGCCCCCTTGACCATAGCAACCTGATTCTGAACATTGCCCTGAAACCTCTCCATATAACAAGATGCCTTTGCATATAAGGGTCTGCTGGGTGCACCATGTTAGCTAAAAGCCATTTGGAAGTCAATGGCAGATCCACATGGCACCACCATAAATATTTTATCACACACCTGCACACCACAACTCTGGGCCAACTACTCCGCAGTCTCCATCTAACCGGCATCTCTGTTCTACACCACTTTCATTATACCCAATCAATCAAGGCACTGTCTGGTACACTAATGATCAGCAACAGGACATCAAAGGTTCTCCAGTGCCACCTCATCATGTGAATTTCAAAAATTTCATGGTATTTATCTAGCCATTTTACAAGGATGAAGTTGGAGGCATTGTGGGTTTCAATTCTTTCAGGAATCATTCAATGTTGAGGAAGCTCATTTCAATGAAAGTTCTGGAGAACTCTCACAGGCAAGGCTTTCCAAAGAGTGGCCAAATAGTCACATGAAGCCAGGCCAATTGAGGTCTACAATGTGAGGTCCATGTGTGTTTTGACTCTCAACTATGTCTGGCAAGTATTTCAAAATAACATCATATGATATTCTGTCTGAGATTCCCAGTGCTCTGTGGAAAGCCACCCCGGGCCTAGATCTCAGTTTCAAAGGGCGACTTTCATGGGTGGCCGCCTAAAATCCCAACACAAATCATGGCAATACTTCTCTGAGGTCAGTTCCAGAACTCAGTCTCTAAGAGGAATCACACCAGAGTTCAAGCCCTGGTGGACCCAGTCATCTTTTCCTACTGCCACATAAATGACCACAATGAAAACCAAAACACTCCCAAATGGCCCTCATCTTCTTCCATATAGACACTCATCATAACCTCTGGCTTGACGTTTCCTTGAGGGGCACAGCCCAAGACAGTGTCCAAAATAATCTCCCTTTCCTCTCATTTGCCTAAAGTCAGGGTGGCCTGGACACCCATTCTGTGAACCATGAGTGATCAAATAACCCTGACTTTAATACTGCTCTGCTTCTCCAATTTGAGGCCTACTGTCTGTGGAGTATAGATTCTTGATGTGAATTGGAGTAATGAAAAAACCCAATAACCCATTTTCTACACTCTGCAGGGTTTTGAAGAACTCATTTGACCCAATAAATCCCTATTCTCATTTTATGGAGGTCAGGAACCTTACAGAGGAAAGTGAGAGACTTCATCCTCAATGACTGCTTTTTGGGCCACTTTGGTTTTTGATGTGCCTTCTGGAATGTTACATATTTTTTTTTGGTTTTAGTGCCTTCTGGAATATTACATAATTTTTTTCTTTAGACATTATTGCCAGAGTTCCTATCTTCATCCCAGTGCAGGTGAAATCAAAGATAATACCAATCTACAGCTTCTGCAATAGCCATCCCTGTACTGCTTGCAGAACTTGCCTGGACACATTGTGAACTCACCTAAATGCATTGTGAACTATCTGTTGGTGCAGCGACTTGTGGTAGTGTTGGGGTATATTTGCTGATGATGTCATCGGTGGTACAATTTTTCCAAAAGGAGCCATCAATTGGCTTGGTGTATCTTCCTCCCTTCTGCGTGTCATGATCGTCCAGCTAAAATTTGGGGGGCCAACAGAGGTGAGGCAAAGAACCTCACCCACCCCCGCTGGTACAAAGACCTCTCCACATGTGTGGCTCTATACTGGACGGGTAGTCAGTGACGGGTAAGATCCAATTGCAATGGTACCAACTTAACGGGTAAAGACCATATGTACTATTGGACAACCTAAGGCAGGCACGGTCCCTAAGCCACATGCGTGTTGTTTAAACAGAGAGGCGAAGATGTTGAGAGCCACAGCCGAAGGGGCCCCAGCAAAATTCCTGCTGCCAGCAAACTTCCAGCTGCCGGCTGATGATTGGCTCACAGCGGCCCCAGCAACACCTAGCTGATTGGCTCCTCTGCGGTGATGCTCAATGGGCTGTTTTCCTGCCCTTTCAGACCACAAAACTGCTCATTGGGGGACTTTTTTTGACTCCGCCCACATGACCCAGCCAATCGCCCTCAAGAGCAGGAGTATTGTGGGAGGCGGAGAGAGGCTCCTGTGGGAGGGAGAGGTTTTGGGAAGCCAGTGGTGGCAGTTGGGGCTCTGAAGGTTTTTTCCTGAGAGGCTGTTTTGTTTGGCATGTGTGGTTCTAAAAATAAAGTTAGTTTCTTTTGACAAGTGGCTGCTGATTGTGCCCAGCAAGACTGCAGCATTATCCTAATATTTCTACAATAACTGACCCAGTTTAACATCAATGCAAGTAGATTCCTGTGGGAGAGGACATGATGTGTATTTTGACGTTCATTTTTATGTAACAGTGGTACATTACTATTTCTTCAGTTTACGCACATCATAGTATATATATTTGATCCACAAGTTCACAAATTTATAGGCATTTGTTTCACTTTCAATCACTTTCTGCTTCAAAACACATGTATTCATCCAGGTTTCTTGACTGGTCTTTTCATGAGACTTCTTTCCAAACACATTATTTCCGATTTCCATAATCACTTTTGAAGCAAAACTCACAAATTCTTCATGAAAAACCATAATGCTGATATAACCATTATATATATTACTGGTTGGAATGAAGGATTGTATATCAATGTAAGATTTTCTGTATATTTTCAGATATCAATTCAATCCATTATTTAAAGTTAGAACCAGTTATAATATTTCTTTACAGTATGGTCTATTCATGCATTATCTCTATAATTATAGACACAGTGTACACCATTTTTCCCTCCAAAAATAATTGATACGTCTTCAAAATATTGCTCTCAGAAATGGTGGAAGAAATACTCATGTCACCTGATCTACATATACATTTTACCACAGTAATATTCTGCACACAGAAAGAAGAGGTCAAACTTATGTTTGTACCAAAGCCTAAATGAAAAGTGAGCATGGATTACGGAAAACATCCATGTCCATATTGCCTAATGCTCTCAAAAGTTCATCCTATTGGTGAC